>NC_057800.1:557492051-557525011 GCF_018294505.1 Triticum aestivum | reverse complement strand
GGGGTCGGCGGCGGCGGTGGAGCGGGGGAGGGTGCGGTGGGTCGTCGGCGGCGGTGGAGTGGGGGAGGGTGCGGGGGGTCGTCGGCGGCGGCGTGGGTTGGGCAGCGGGGGGAATTAGCTAGGGGGGCGAGGGAGAGGGATGAAGGGGATCTGGCGAGAGGGAGGGAATTAGCTAGGGGGAATCTTACTAATGGCGCACCAGCGGTTGGTGCACCATTAGTAATCTTTTTTTTACATAGCAATGGCGCACCGGGCAGAGGTGCGCCATTAGTAATCTTTTTTTTACATAGCAATGGCGCACCAGGCAGAGGTGCGCCATTAGTAATCTTTTTTTATATATAGCAATGGCGCACCAGCCAGAGGTGCGCCATAAGTAATTTTTTTTGTTGCATGTAATATTTTTTTAGAAAATGAATATGAATATGAAACAGTAATATTTTTTTATAAAAATAGTAATAATTGTTGTTTAACAACAATTGTAGTCTACACTTTTTTATTATTATTTTTTAAAAAATGAAGAGGGGAGAGGAGGCGCGGGTGGGATCGAGATCGAGATGGAGGGGGAATCGAGATCGAGATGGAGGGGGATCGAGATCGAGTGTCCTCATGAATATTCAATATTTTATCATATTGAATATGAAAAAATATCATCAAATTTGAAAAAATATTCATGAATTCAAAAAGTGCCCATGAAATTTAAAAATATTCATGATATCAAAAAGTGCCCATGATATTTAAAAATATTCATGATATCAAAATATATACTAATGGCGCACTTCTACAGGGTGCGCCATTAGTAGTTTAAACTAGTAATGGCGCACTGTGAGGCAGTGCGCCATTAGTAGTTTTGCAAAAAAAAGAATAAAAAAAAATTCAGTACTGGCGCACTCCATGTCTGGTGCGCCATTACTAGTTAGAACTAGTAATGGCGCACCAGAGGTAGGATGCGCCATTAGTATGTATGTAAAAATGAAAAAAATTATCACTAGTGGCGCACCAGTTTTCTGGTGCGCCATTAGTGTCTTCCACACTAATGGTGCATCACGAACTGGTGCGCCATTAGTATATAGTAGTGGCGCACTACTTCCCTGGTGCGCCATTAGTGTCAATCCTATCTATAGCCCTTTTCCTAGTAATGCCAAGATGATGTTTATGTCCGAGGACTTGAGAGCTATTAAGGATGCAAGGAAGACAAGTCTATCAACAAGAATTTCGTTCCCATGGCTTACTCTAGAAGTTTGCCACCTAGAGCCAGGGGTTTGAATTTCCATGGTAGCAGGTATGTCACAGAATATCGTGTTATACAATCGAGCATAGTTCTCGGGTATGAATGAATGAGATGCTCCAGTATCGAAAAGAACAGATGCCGGATGGCAATTAATAAGGAGCGTACCAAGGACGACGTTAGGATCCTCATGAGCCTCCTCGGCTGAAACATAGTTGACATGGCCACGTGCAATAGTGACCGGCTTGGCGTAGATTGTCTTTCCCGCTGGCTTACCACGGCCAACGGACTTTCCAGACTGATTGGGGTTGTTCTGGGGACACTCTCGACTATAGTGACCCGGCTCTCCACACTTGAAACATGTCACCACATTGGGGCGTGGAGCAGCATTAACAGCGGGGCCACCATAGGGCTTGGGCGGTGCAAACTGCTGGTTGGGACGAGGTGCCTCAAAGGATGGCCTCAGAATGAACCTGGGTGGCAGTGCCGTGCTTGGGATCCACACCCGGCGCTTCTGAGCTCCAGAGACGGATGAAGAGCCAAAATCACGTGAGTGCTTGCGTGAAGCATCATAGTCAGACTGGCCTGACTCAGCACTGATGGCTTTATTGACCAACTTCTGAAAAGAGGTGCACTCATGCAGACGAAGATCGCAGCGAAGCTCAGGGCTAAGTCCCTTGCGGAACCTTGTCTGCTTCTTAGTCTCGGTAGATACTTCTTCAGGAGCATAACGTGCCAGATTCCCAAATTCATGACTATAAGCATCTACAGTCAGTCTTCCATGGGTAAAATTGCAGAACTCCTCCCTCTTGCGATCTATGAGACCTTATGGAATGTGATGCTCACGGAAAGCCTCACTGAATTCAGCCCAAGTAGTGATTTGACTGACCGGACGCATGGCTTCAAAATTTTCCCACCAAAGGCTAGCAGGGCCTTCGAGGTGATAGGCAGCATAAGTAACCTTATCAGCTTTGGCTACGTTGGCAGAACGTAGCTTGTGGGTGATGATGCGAAGCCAGTCATCCGCGTCGAGGGGCTTGACGGAATGGTTAAACTTCAGTGGGTACGGCTTGATAAAGTCATTAATTGACACCAAGTCATTTCGCTGATGGCGTGCAGTGTTCTGCTCAATCCGCTCTAGCATGCGGTTAGTCTCACGCTTGTTTCTTTCCGCCTCCAGCATCACTTCGGCCAGAGAAGGCGGGTGAGGCAGATTTTCACCCCTAACTGCACTGGCTTCCCCCCTGCTCCGGGGCAGCAGGGTTGCTGCGGGTGTTGACCATCCTAGGAGAGAACAAAACAACGATTTAGATAAGGATGGCACAACTTAGCAAGGAAGTGCAGAAAATGGATAACACAAAATGCAGAGATGTTCATCCGTATGTCATGGTAATATAGAACTGCCATATATATACCAACGGTCATACACACCATACATAGTTTGGTACAAGCCCAAGCTATAGTACAACTATGATGAAAGACGTTACATCTCATTGGAGGCATTCCAAGCTCCTATACATTATTTGTCTACACCTCCGGAATTGATTACACACCAAGTCATATTCCACAAGTCACGCAGGACAGTGGAGATACAACTATTACAATACTAGTGATACTACTACTAACTCAGACAGCTCTGTAGTAGTCCTCATAGAAGTCACCTCCATAGCCTGGAAGTTCAACGTGATCATCCGGGAACAGACGATCCTGAGGAGCTTGTGGACCAAAGGGGCTAGGATGAGGTCTTGGACCAACAAATGGTGGCCTACGGGGACCATGAGGAGGGGTGATGCCTCCCACATCACGCCAATCCACCATGTCTGGTAGAGCAGATCTCACAGGATACAGATCCCTTGTATCCATACATCCAGCTTGCACTGCAGGTGCAAACCGGGTCGAAGTGGCCCAATGATCAGCATGGGTGTTGAAAAGCTCCAGCCTCAAGGCCCGATTCTCTCGGTCCTTATCCTCGAGCATCTCGGCAGTGGTACGGGTTAGTGAGTCCTCCTGAGTGGAGTCAGCATAGATAGCCTGGAGATACCCTTGCGCTCCCGGAAGTGAAGCTGGCATGTAACGGAAGTCGGTGTTCCGAAGCAGGCCAGTCCGGACTCACATGATGGTCATCATGGAATAGGCAGCATCCTGCATAGCCATCTCAACAGTAACCCCGAGTCCATAGGAACAGTGGAGGGGCTCAGTAGATCCAGGATAAGAAGGAAATATCCTGACGGTGCAGAAATATTGGCTTTGATTAAAGTCTCGGAACTGCTCTTCGACAGTGTATTCGGGATACCAACGGTAACCTGTCTCGATCATTACCCGGACTAACATAGCAGTATGATTGGGCACATCAAGGCACCAGGTCAGGCGAACCACTTGGTTTTGAGCACGAGTGGCCATCTGAAAGCACAACCACAATGCAAAGACATTAGAATTTCTAGGGAAAATTGGACAGCATAACAGCTGTAAATGCTCAGAAAAAGATTTGAGACATCCACAACAGTTTGCAATACCACTCAACAACATCATATCAAGGTTCTGATTCAACTAGCAACATACTAAAAGTAGTAGAAACTGAACTGAGGCTTGTAACAACAATCCTATAAGGTACTACGGATTAGTAACACGTGAACCTGACAGAAGAAGAGAGCCTAGTCCTTAACCCGCGTTGAATGAGAAGAGAATGACTCAGATCAGAGGGCATAAGGTAAAGGAGTAAAAGAGCCTTACGTTCCCTCCCACAATCAATTCCCCTACATATAACTAAAGCATTTCTAGACTCGACATCGACCAGTTTGGCTCAACGAACCTACAGGCAGTCCGGCTCTGATGCCAACGCTGTCAGGACCCCGATTCCAAGTCACATCGATCTAGCCGGTAACATCTCATATCACATTGCATCTCATGCACGGTATCACATGGGTGTCGCCTTACCATGGCCCGGGACCGTTTGCGCCTTTTGGCTCACGTATATGATAGTGTCGCTAGCATCCATATGACAGAGAACCCGGTCCGACATGGCTAGTCGTGAACCCAAAGCGGCACAGACCTATGGAGACAGGCATACATGAATCACATCGAGCATGTCGGTCATCAACGAGTGAATCCGGGCTGTAGCACTGGGCTAACAGGACTCCGGGGAACCCAGGCTGTAGCAGGCTAGGCAGGACTCCGGATGTCACCGCGTGACATTTCCCCGAAGGGACAGACATAGGAACGAAGTGAAACACATGCCGACCGGTCAAGTGTCCTGAGCAGTAGTGCTGGGCTAGCAGGACTCCAGTGAACCGGGCTGTAGCGGACTACTATGGCTCGAGGAACACTAGACTACATTTCCCCATAAGAAAGGCTACCAAGGATAAACAACTAGATTGTCGGATCCCACTCATACCAAGCATTTCAATCATACACACAATATGCCTGATATGAGTACATACAACATGGCATCACAACAGAACTCTACAACTCAAGTACTTTATTTAGAGGCTCCAGAGAGCCATACATAACATGTTCATACAGGTAGGGTCACATGACCCGACACTCAAGTCATACAAGCATACAAGCACATGCGGAAGCAAATAGTCTGAGTACAGACACTAGAAAGCAAGAAGGCTTCTCGAAGCCTGTCTATCTACATAGGGCCCTCCATGGCCAGGATCACCACCTGGGTGGCTAGTCACTCGTCGACATCAAGGTCTATGTAGAACCCATCGGAGGGGGCGGTGTTGTCGTCTGAAAACAGTAATTAAGCAAACATGAGTACAAAGGTACTCAGCAAGTCTTACAACAGAACCTACTATACATTCTCATTCTCAAGAAGGTGGTGGAGTTATTGCAGCAAGCCAGCTTTGACTCTTGGCTAAGCTATCCTACGAGACTCCACTAGTAAAATAGTTTTCGCACACGAGTCCACTACTCACCAACACAATACTCCACCGGGGATCCTCCCTCGTCATCCTACGAGGGGGACATCCTCGGTACTCACACTTATCTTGAGTCTTTTAGTAGTAACCATTAACTTGTCTATGAACTGTATAGGCAACCAAGTAGTCCTTTACCGCGGACGCGGCTATTCGAATAGATTATGTTAACCCTGCAGGGGTATACTTCTTCATACACGCTTTCACCACTTACCGTCGTTTACACGACATGTACTCGGCAACCTTCAACCGGAAGCCCAACGAGGGTGTCGTCCACGGCCTACCTAAACACTTAAGTCCCTAGTCCAGGTTTATCGCCTATTCAGGTTCCATCCGCAGGGAGTCTGGCCGAGGTTTCCACATACGGCCCCGAACGATGTGAACAGGGTCCCGAGACGCCAAACGGGCGCCCAGCATACCTGGCCACGGTGTATCTACTGCAACATAGCCCACCCCTAGGGTCAGTGCTACGCACGGCCGCCAACACATAACCTACAAACACCAGAAACTATTTGCAACTCCTAGATAGAGTACTAGGGTGATTAAGAAGCCGAGAGGGTCAATTAAGGATCCCAATGCATGGTAGTAGCTGATTCTTAAAATCACACATACAGATCTCAGTTCTTAGGGACGGCCTCAATGAAACAACCCACCAAGTACTCCTACATGGCCTCTCATCGATACCTTTACCAATTCATGTTCAACACATCCCTCACATTACCGACATAAACATTTCACTCTAGCCCATCACCCAGATGAACCAGACCTGACACAACACTAAGCATAGCAGGCATAGCAAGGTAGGAAACACATACATGGCTCAATCAACTCCTACACATGCTAGTGGGTTTCATCTAGTTACTGTGGCAATGACAGGTCATGCAGAGGATAAGGGTTCAACTACCGTAGCACACAACAGTTTGAATCGCGTTGTCTTAATGCAGTAAACAAGAGCAGAAGCAAGAACATGGTTTTGTATCGGAATGATCAATGGGTTGCTTGCCTGATGTAGTGGTAGTAGGGTATTGCCCTTCAGACGGATACTCGGGGTTATCCTCGGAGGCAGAACCTACCACGAAAGACAGACCGAAACATAATCAACACATGACAATATGCAACAATATGATGCATGCCATGACATGGCAGAAATGAATGTGTCTTAGCCTAATGCAAGATAAAACAGGAAGGAATGAACTCATTTGAAACAAAGATTCAAATGTTAGCTCATTTAATATGGCCTTATTAGTGCATTATATTATTCTGCTTAAACAGCAAGGTTAACTTGTTTTGTCATGCATGAAACCATTACAGATGGATAGATTGAATTTTTCTGATCATCTTTCATATATATAAATTGGTTGATTTGGAGCTATGGTTGATTTTCTATGATTTTTAGAAGTTTTGGTTATTTTCTGGAATTTCCTATATAAGAATAAATCCAGTAATTGAATTAATGCGTCAGCAGGACATAGGTGTGACGTCAGCGGGTCAACTGGGTCGGCCAGGTCAAACCTGACTGTTGGGCCCTGTCTATCAGTGACTCAGCTAATTAACATAATTAAATTAACACTAATTAACTGTCAGTGGGGCCTGGGCCCACATGTCAGTGACTAAGCTAATTAAAATTAGTTAAAACTAATCCTAAACTAATTAGCTAGCTGGCCCCACCTGTCATAGACTTAGGGGGGTCAACCTAGGCCCACACGGGGTCAAACAGGGTCAACTCGCCGGCATCTAGCCACCGGCGAGGCTAGACGTGGCGGAGCAGTGCGGGATTTGCACTCCGGCGACCAAAAGGATGGCGGAGACCATCTACATGATGCGGGGAGGAAGTCGCGTCGAGTGGTGGCAGTGGGTGGAGCTGGGGTGGCCGGAAACGTCACCGGCGATGAGTTTGGTGGCGGCCAGAGCTCGGGTGAGGATGAACTAGTCGCTAGGGGGCACGAGGAGGCGCGTGGTTTGGTGCGTTGAGCTCCTGGAGGTGCGGTAGGACTAGTGGACAGGGTGGCGTGGCCATTGGGTGGCCGGAGCCTCGTCGGCGAAGAGCTCCGCGGCGGTGCGTGCGGGTGATCTACATGCAATCGCTATGGGGCTCGAGACAGAGAACTGAGAGGGTGGGGAGGTGGCTGTAACACCCCGGACACACCCGCCGGTGGTCGTTACTCCTGGCGGGATCTAGACTGGCCTCACAGATCAATACTAGTCTTTTCTACGCACTTTGTCCTCACTCATGCGCACCCGGGAGCAACTTCCCGATCGGCCACCCATCCTGACACTACTCCAAGCTGAGCACGCTTAACTTTGGAGTTCTGTCCAAATGGGCTCCCGGAAAAGAAGGAATTCCTTATTGATATGAGTAGTCTATCATCCCTAATAAGCCAGGCCATCACATACACCCCCACTCAGAGGAACCGACGTCCTCGTCGGGCCACAGGAACGTTCCCTCTTGGCACAAACGTCTGTGCTTCCAGTCCAGTACATGTGCCATGTCGTGTGCCACGACGGGTCACAAACGTCATGAACAACATGACCACGCACCTGTCCGCAACCATCCGTGTAACCGCGAGGGTCTCTTTCCGGCAGAGTCCGGGAAGCGAACACGCTGTTGGAGTTATGTTTGACGTAAGTTGTTCTAGGATCACTTCTTGATCATAGTTTATCGATCATGCTTTGCCTTCTCTTCTCGCTCTCTTTTACGTATGCTAGCCACCATATATGCTAGTCGCTTGCTGCAGCTCCACCTGATACCTTTTACCTTACCCATAAGCTTAAATAGTCTTGATCGTGAGGGTGTGAGATTGCTGAGTCCCCGTGACTCATAGATACTTCCAAAACCAACTTGCAGGTGCCGATGAGTCCGTGCAGATGACGCAACCAAGCTCGGGATGAGCTCGATGAAGATCTTGTCCTTTGTGTTGTTCCGTTTCCAGTTGATCAGTAGTGGAGCCCAGTTGGGGTCAATCGGGGGACCTTGTCGCATTTGGGGTTCTTCTTTTATTTTGGTTCCATAGTCGGACCTTGATTGTATCTGGATGATGTAATGCTTTATTCATGTAATTGTGTGAAGTGGCGATTGTAAGCCAACTATGTATCTCTTTCCCTTATGTATTACATGGGTTGTGTGAAGATTACCTCACTTGCGACATTGCTTTCAATGCGGTTATGCCTCTAAGTCGTGCTTCGACACGTGGGAGATATAGCCGCATCGAGGGCGTTACAGTGGCTGAGCTCATGGGGGTCTCGTCGAGGCAGTCAGCGAGGTCAGGGATGAGCTGATGCGGCGGGGACGGCAAAGGGGATCTCCGGTGGCCGGAGTTGAGGGCGAGCTCAGTGCAGCGTCTCCGGGGCGAGTGAGCGCTCGGGGCTCGACCCACTCAATGTAATCGACGACGGCGGAGCTCGTGGACATGATGGCGCGGCGCGAGGACGACGGAGGGCACGGCTACAACGACGATGCGGCGACAGGGGCGTCGGCCATGGTGGGGAACAGCAAAGGGAGAGAGATAGGGGGAGAATGGCATGTCCAGGGGCTTCGGGGCGCGACGTGGAGGCGTCCAGGGCGCGGGCGGCAAGCAGGTGGCGTCGTGGCGAGCTCAGGCGCGCCAGCGTCACCTCCCTGCCTGCCTGGCGGGGAAGAAGCAGCTGGCTGGCGCGGGCAGCATAGTGCTAGGCCGCCAGGTGGGCCGGCTGGTGGGCTAGGTGGGCTGCGCCGGTAAGTTCCTCTCTCTCTCTTTCTTTTCCTGTTTTTTTATTTATTCTATTATTTCTGTAACCTCAGGGCTTTATTAAAAATGCCAGGGCATTTCCATAAATCATAAAATTAATCATGGCTACTGCTTAGAATATATCCAACAGCAAACATTTTAGTTTATGATTATTTGAGCATTTAAAATATTTTATAGCATTTAAATGCCCAAATGCAAATACTATAAGGATTAATCCAATGACCTTAGATGTCCTAGAAAAATGTGCACCATTTTTGTCAAAGGTTTTAACCCAAAACAAAAAGGGTGGGCTTTTTAGAAGGGCATTTCAGGTTCATTGAAAAAAGTTTTTAGTAAACCCTAGTTGTTCCAGGGGGGGTGCTAGGGGTTCTGTCTATCCCATTTCAAATTTAAGAGGAATTTAAACATCATGCACACTCTAATGCTTGAACTAGCTAGGGTGTGACAGATTTATCTTGGATATCAGCATTGCGTTAAAATGATTCTGATGTAGTATGATGATATGGTATCCTCCTCTGAATGTTCAAGTGGCTTGATTTGGCACATGTTCATGCATGTAGTTGAATCAAAACCAACATAGCCTCTATGATATTTATGTTCATGGTGTTCATATCCTACTCATGCTAGTGTCCAATGTTACTTATGCATGATGCATGCTCATGACCGTTGTTGCTCTCTAGTGGCCGCTTCTCAACCTAATTGCTAGCCTTCGCCTGTACTAAGTGGGAATTCTGCTTGTGCATCAAAAACCTTGAACCCAAAAGTTATTCCAGATGAGTCCCCCATACCTACCTATATGCGGTATTACCCTGCCGTCCTAGGTAAATTTGCATGTGCCACCTCTAAAAACTTCTAATAAATATCCTTTTTGTGTGCCTGGAACGTTCATGGAATGACACAAGGTGGTCGGTATCTTCCATGCTAAGCGGGTTATTCTCAGGTCGAGTGTTTATTCACTCGCCATCGCACAAGAAAAGGGCGGTAATAGGGATGCCCAGTCCCAAACTGCAAACAGAAAAAGCTTACAAATAATCAAACAAAAACTCCCAATGGAGTCAAAACCTTTACTTTTATCGCTTGGGAACCGCCACTAGCGTGCTTAGCATGGATGATATTGATAACTGATGACCGTGAAGCAAATGAGAGGGTGCATGTCTCAAAATATCATTTACCTCTATTTTAAAACTTGAGCTCTGGCACCTCTGCAAATCACTGCTTCCCTCTGCGAAGAGACTATCTATTTACTTTTATGTTGTGTCATCACCTTCTAAAATAAGCGCCAGAACCTGAGAGCACTACTGTCATGCTTATGCATTGTGTGTAGCTAATGTTGGGTGCATCATGACTAGATCTTTTCTACCATGAATTACAATGTTTAGTCGTTGCTTGAACTTTGGAGGTGCTCTGCATTTATATTTTGTGGTCTTAGAAAGGGCTAGCGAGATACCACTATTGTCATATTATATCATGGTTGTTTTGAAAACATGTTGCCATTTGAGATATCTTATTATTCCTCGCTAGCTGATTATGTCATTGATATGAGTCAATATAATCTTTAAGAGTTATTGTCGGCATGGTTAGTTATAATGTTGGCTGAAAACCTGGGTGATCTTTAAGCTTATTTATGCAAACAAGAGCAAAAGAGTTCGTAAAAGTTTTTCTTTTTCACTTTCAGTTTGTCAACTGAATTGCTTGAGGACAAGCAAAGGTTTAAGCTTGGGGGAGTTGATACATCTCCAACGTATCTACTTTTCCCAACGCTTTTCCTCTTGTTTTGGACTCTAATTTGCATGATTTGAATGAAACTAACCCCGGACTGACGCTGTTTTCAGCAGAACTACCATGGTGTTGTTTTTGTGCAGAAATAAAAGTTCTCGTAATGGAAAGAAACTTTGCGAGAAATTTTTATGAAATAAACAAGAATTTCTGGAGCCAAGACCCACCAGCGGGGGGCACCTAGGTGGGCCCAACCCACCAGGGCACGCCCCCTCCTGGCGCGCCCAGGTGGGTTGTCCCCACTTGGTGGCCCCGCAGACCCTGAAACCTACGCCATAAAATCCTATTTTTCTAGAAAAAAGCCAAGGAGAAAGAATTATCACGATCCACGAGACGGAGCCGCCGACACCTCCTGTTCTTCATCGGGATGCCAGATCTGGAGTCCGTTTGGGGCTCCGGAGAGGGGGATCTTCGTTCTTCATCATCACCAACCCTTCTCCATCGCCAATTCCATTATGCTCCCTACCGGGAGTGAGTAATTCCTTCGTAGGCTCGCTGGTCGGTGAGGAGTTGGATGAGATTCATCATGTAATCGAGTGAGTTTTGTTAGGGCTTGATCCCTAGTATCCTTTATGTTCTAAGATTGATGTTGCTATGACTCTGCTATGCTTAATGCTTGTCACTTTGGGCCTGGGTGCCATGAACTCAGATCTGAACCGTTTATGTTATCATCATTATATCCATGTTCTAGATCCGATCTTGCAAGTTATAGTCACCTAGCTACTGATACGCCTCAAATGAGTCTATAATTTTTTATTATTCCATGTTGTTATATTATCAATATTGGATGTTTTATAATCATTTTATAGTCATTTTATATCATTTTTTCGTACTAACCTATTGACATAGTGACAAGTGCCAGTTGCTATTTTTTGCATGTTTTTTGCATCGCAGGAAATCAATATCAGACGGAGTCCAAATGAAACAAAACTCCACAGAGGTTTTTTACGGATCAGAAGGAACGTAATGGGCTCTAGCTGCGCCTGGGGGGTGCCCCGAGGGGGCACATCTCACCAGGGTGCGCCAGGAGGCCCATGCGCGCCCTGGTTGGTTGTGCCCACCTCGGGTGCCCCCCAGACCGCCTCTTTGCTCTATAAATACCCCGATATTCCAGAAACCCTAGGGGAGTCGATGAAATATTCATCTAGTCACCACAGAGTCTAGAACCACCAGATCCAATCTAGACACCATCTCGGATGGGGTTCACCACCTCCATTGGTGCCTCTCCGATGATGCGTGAGTAGTTCTTTGTAGACCTTCGGGTCCGTAGTTAGTAGCTAGATGGCTTAATCTCTCTCTTGATTCTTAATACAATGGTCTCTTGGAGATCCATATGATGTAACTCTTTTGCGGTGTGTTTGTTGGGATCTGATGAGCTTTGAGTTTATGATCAGTCATATCTTTCTATATCCATGAAAGTATTTGAGTTTCTTTGATCTCTTTTATGCATGATTGCTTATAGCCTCGTACTTATCCCAGTGACAGAAAGGGAAACAACACGTATGTATCGTTGCTACTAAGGATAAAACGATGGGGTCTATCTCTACATAGATAGATCTTGTCTACATCATGTCATCATTCTTATTGCATTATTGTTGACACTCAAAAGTGGCACGATCATAAAGCAGCATGCCGGGGCAAAAACCTTGCCGGGGTAAAATCTTGCCGGTGTGAAAGCTTGCCGGTGTAAACGCTTGCCGGCGTGGAAAGCTTGCCGGCACAGAAAGATCGCCGGTGTGGAAGCTTGCCGGTGTGAAATCTTGCCGGGGGAGAAACCTTGTCAGGGAGGAACCCTTGCCGGAGTACAAACCTTGCCGGAGTGAAACCTTGCCGGTGTGGAAGCTTGCCGGTGTGAAATCTTGCCGGGGGAGAAACCTTGTCAGGGAGGAACCCTTGCCGGAGTACAAACCTTGCCGGAGTGAAACCTTGCTGGTGTGAAAGCTTGTCGGATAGAAACATTTCCGGTGTGGAAAGCTTACTCGGATGGAAAACTTGTCGGGTTGGAGGCTGTGATAGTCAATCGAATGAGAAGTTCAAGATGGGCTCAAAAGGTTATTCAGATGATCTCGGATGGAAAAATGATCTACACGGGTTGTCTTCATCTCGTCGAAATGATCGATTTCGATATAAAAATCGTTTAAATCTGAGTTCATATGCAAAAGTTAGAGCAATCGGAGTGCAGCCCTCTCACGAGGCGAGATGTGGCGCGCCCCACCAGACACATGTCTGACGGGTAGCGCGAGGAAATAGCCTGTGTTGTGAGACCGATCTGACCCTCAAGATGATCTCTGATAAAAAAAACCTTCAACATGAAAGTTGTTCGTCTCGTCGAAATGGTCAAGATTGCTTTTGGGATTGTTTTCATCCGAGACCGTTTACCACCGCAAAAAAGACCCGCAAGGTGCAGCCAGTTTAAACCAAACAGTTTTGGAAAGTTTGGATAAACCAGTCCGAATTTGACTAGGGTTTTGGACGTGAATTGATGTAATTTTCTTGTAAGGAAAGCCTAGATAAATTCTTTGCTTGTACGGGAAGTCCAGCCACCTCTTATATATGTTGGGGGTGACGGCCGATTGAAACAACACCAATCGAACCAATCTATCAATTACACTTTTGTGTTCATCTACTTTTATCCCTCACCCTTGTATCTTCCTTTCTCGTTCTTCGTTCGTTCTTAGCGTTGGAAGGCAGCGATCCACGAGGCTCTAGGGGCGAGTGAATCGACCTAGGGCAGCCCATAGCCGCCGCAATCCCTGACGGGGTCCCTCCCAGGTGCGCGGGGTTTCGGGTCTGCAAAAGCGCCCGCCGACTGTCCTGCGTATCGCGCTGTCGGTCGGGTCTCCATCGACGTGAGCTGCGGTGCATCACCCCCGGCGTCGAGGGTACACGAGACGTGTTCATGTTTCAACACACTTTTTGGGGTTTCTGGTCTGCAAAAGCGCCCGCCGACGGTCCTGCGTATTGCGCTGACGGCCGGGTCTCCTTCGACGTGAGCTACGGTGCATCACCCCCGGCGTCGAGGGTACACGGGGGAGAAACCTTGTCAGGGAGGAACCCTTACCGGAGTACAAACCTTGCCGGAGCTAAACCTTGCCGGTGTGAAAGCTTGCCGGGTAGAAACATTGCCGGTGTGGAAAGCTTACTCGAATGGAAAACTTGCCGAGTTGGTGGTCTGATAGTCAGTCGAACGAGAAGTTGAAGATGGGCTCAAAAGGATACTCAGATGATCTCGGATGGAAAACTGATCTACACGGGTTGTCTTCGTCTCGTCGAAACGATCAATTTTGATATAAAAATCATTCAAATCCGAGTTCGTATGCAAAAGTTAGAGCAATCAGAGTGCAGCCCTGTCACGAGGCGAGATGTGGCGGCCCCACCAGACACATGTCTGACGGGTAGCGCGAGGAAATAGCCTGTGTTGCGAGACCGATCTGACCCTCAAGATTATCTCCGATAAAAAAATCTACAACATGAAAGTTGTCCGTCTCGTCGAAACGGTCAAGATTGCTTTTGGGCTTGTTTTCGTCCGAGATCGTTTACCACCACAAAAAAGACCCACAAGCTGCAGCCAGTTTAAACCGAACAGTTTTGGAAAGTTCGGATAAACCAGTCCGAATTTGACTAGGGTTTTGGACGTGAATTGATGTAATTTTCTTGTAAGGAAAGCCTAGATAAATTCTTTGCTTGTACGGGAAGTCCAGCCACCTCTTATATATGTTGGGGGTGACGGCCTATTGAAACAACACCAATCGAACCAATCTATCAATTACACTTTTGTGTTCATCTACTTTTATCCCTCACCCTTGTATCTTCCTTTCTTGTTCTTCGTTCGTTCTTAGCGTTGGAAGGCAGCGATCCACGAGGCTCTAGGGGCGAGCAAATAGACCTAGGGCAGCCCATAGCCTCCGCAATCCCTTACGGGGTCCCTCCCGGGTGCGCGGGCTTTCGGGTCTGCAAAAGCGCCCGCCGACTGTCCTGCGTATCGCGCTGTCGGTCGGGTCTCCTTCGACGTGAGCTGCGGTGCATCACCCCCGGCGTCGAGGGTACACGGGACGTGTTCATGTTTCAACACACTTTTTGGGGTTTCGGGTCTGCAAAAGCGCCCACCGATGGTCCTGCGTATCGCGCTGACGGTCGGGTCTCCTTCGACGTGAGTTGCGGTGCATCACCCCCGGCGTCGAGGGTACACGGGGGAGAAACCTTGTCAGGGAGGAACCCTTGCCGGAGTACAAACCTTGCCGGAGTTAAACCTTGCCAGTGTGAAAGCTTGCCGGGTAGAAACATTGCCGGTGTGGAAAGCTTACTCGAATGGAAAACTTGCCGAGTTGGTGGCTGTGATAGTCAATCGAACGAGAAGTTGAAGATGGGCTCAAAAGGTTACTCAGATGATCTCTGATGGAAAAATGATCTACACGGGCTGTCTTCGTCTCGTCGAAACGATCGATTTTGATATAAAAATCATTCAAATCCGAGTTCGTATGCAAAAGTTAGAGCAATCAGAGTGCAGCCCTGTCACGAGGCGAGATGTGGCGGCCCCACCAGACACATGTCTGACGGGTAGCGTGAGGAAATAGCCTGTGTTGCGAGACCGATCTGACCCTCAAGATGATCTCTGATAAAAAAACCTTCAACATGAAAGTTGTTCGTCTCGTCGAAACGGTCAAGATTGCTTTTGGGCTTGTTTTCATCCGAGACCGTTTACCACCGCAAAAAAGACCCGCAAGGTGCAGCCAGTTTAAACCGAACAGTTTTGGAAAGTTCGGATAAACCAGTCCGAATTTGACTAGGGTTTTGGACGTGAATTGATGTAATTTTCTTGTAAGGAAAGCCTAGATAAATTCTTTGCTTGTACGGGAAGTCCAACCACCTCTTATATATGTTGGGGGTGACGGCCGATTGAAACAACACCAATCGAACCAATCTATCAATTACACTTTTGTGTTCATCTACTTTTATCCCTCACCCTTGTATCTTCCTTTCTCGTTCTTCGTTCGTTCTTAGCGTTGGAAGGCAGCGATCCATGAGGCTCTAGGGGCGAGCGAATCGACCTAGGGCAGCCCATAGCCGCCGCAATCCCTAATGCGGTCCCTCCCGGGTGCGCGGTATTTCGGGTCTGCAAAAGCGCCCGCCGACTGTCCTGCGTATTGCGCTGTCGGTCGGGTCTCCTTCGACGTGAGCTGCGGTGCATCACCCCCGGCGTCGAGGGTACATGGGACGTGTTCATGTTTCAACACACTTTTTGGGGTTTCGGGTCTGCAAAAGCGCCCGCCGACGGTCCTGCATATCGCGCTGACGGTCGGGTCTCCTTCGACGTGAGCTGCGGTGCATCACCCCCGGCGTCGAGGGTACACGGGGGAGAAACCTTGTCAGGGAGGAACCCTTGCCGGAGTACAAACCTTGCCGGAGTTAAACCTTGCCGATGTGAAATTTTGCCGGGTAGAAACATTGCCGGTGTGGAAAGCTTACTCGAATGGAAAACTTGCCGAGTTGGTGGATGTGATAGTCAATCGAACGAGAAGTTGAAGATGGGCTCAAAAGGTTATTCAGATGATCTCTGATGGAAAAATAATCTACACGTGTTGTCTTCGTCTCGTCGAAACGATCGATTTTGATATAAAAGTCATTCAAATCCGAGTTCGTATGCAAAAGTTAGAGCAATCAGAGTGCAGCCCTGTCACGAGGCGAGATGTGGCGGCCCCACCAGACACATGTCTGACGGGTAGCGCGAGGAAATAGCCTGTGTTGCGAGACCGATCTGACCCTCAAGATGATCTCTGATAAAAAAAACCTTCAACATGAAAGTTGTTCGTCTCGTCGAAACGGTCAAGACTGCTTTTGGGCTTGTTTTCATCCGAGATCGTTTACCACCGCAAAAAAGACCCGCAAGGTGCAGCCAGTTTAAACCGAACAGTTTTGGAAAGTTCGGATAAACCAGTCCGAATTTGACTAGGGTTTTGGATGTGAATTAATGTAATTTTCTTGTAAGGAAAGCCTAGATAAATTCTTTGCTTGTACGGGAAGTCAAGCCACCTCTTATATATGTTGGGGGTGACGGCCGATTGAAACAACACCAATCGAACCAATCTATCAATTACACTTTTGTGTTCATCTACTTTTATCCCTCACCCTTGTATCTTTGTTTCTCGTTCTTCGTTCGTTCTTCGAGTTGGAAGACAGCGATCCACGAGGCTCTAGGGGCGAGCGAATCGACCTAGGGCAGCCCATAGCTGCCGCAATCCCTGACGGGATCCCTCCCGGGTGCGCGGGGTTTCGGGTCTGCAAAAGCGCCCGCCGACTGTCCTGCGTATTGCGCTGTCGGTCGGGTCTCCTTCGACGTGAGCTGCGGTGCATCACCCCTGGCGTCGACGGTACACGGGACGTGTTCGTGTGTCAACACACTTTTTTGGGTTTCGGGTCTGCAAAAGCGCCCGCCGACTGTCCTGCATATCGCGCTGTCGGTCGGGTCTCCTTCGACGTGAGCTGTGGTGCATCACCCCCGGCGTCGAGCTATAGGTGCTATACATATTGAGGATTCCGGTGATTCGTTACTAGTAGTGCAACAAATATCCAGTGGTTATCAATGTTTTGACGAATCACTTTTAGTTTATCTTGAGGTATGTCTAGATGTAAAATTTACCATGGGTTGTTTTAGGATTCTTCATATATCTAGACATGATAATTGGAGAGAGTTGGCATATCAAGCATTTGGCTACCATGTTGGTCATGGTGTATTGCACATCTATCAATAGCCGATGCTTATTCTTGCCAACATAGGTAAGGCCGAATTGGAGTCCACAGCTTCGGCCACTAATGAAATTTTTATGCAGGCGAAAGTAAGTGTCGGTGTCAAAACCGGCGGATCTCGGGTAGGGTGTCCCGAACTATGCATCTAGGCCGGATGGTAACAGGAGGCAAGGAACATGATGTTTTACCCAGGGTCGGGCCCTCGTGATGGAGGTAAAACCCTACGTCCTGCTTGATTAATATTGATGATATGGGTAGTACAAGAGTAGATCTACCATGAGATCAAGGAGGCTAAACCCTAGAAGCTAGCCTATGGTATGATTGTTGTATGATGAAGTTGTCCTACGGACTAAAACCCTCCGGTTTATATAGACATCGGAGAGGGTTAGGGTTGCACAAAGTCGGTTACAATGGTAGGAGATCTAAATATCTGCATCGCCAAGCTTGCCTTCCACGCCAAGGAAAGTCCCATCCGGACACGGGACAAAGTCTTCAATCTTGTATGTTCATAGTCCTGGAGTCCGACTGAAGGTATAGTCCGGCTACCCGAACACCCCCTAATCCAGGATTCCCTTAGTAGCCCCCGAACCAGGCTTCAATGACGACAAGTCCGGTGCGCAGATTGTCTTCGGCATTGCAAGGCAGGTTCCTCTCCAAATTCCGTGTACCTGCTGAATAATGTTCGATTTTCGTAATGTAGCGCACCTTGGCTTCCGCGCCCAATAATGGCCGTCTTCCACTTGTTAAACGAATGCGAAAAGTCGGGGTGTTTTTACATTCACACCCCTAGCCGCATATACGAGCCGCCTATTTAATGGGATGAGGATTCAGATCCAAACCACACCTTCTCCTCGCTGTGAGAAATCATCAGAGCGCCTCCAGCAAAGGTCAATTCCAACATGGCCAGCCGCCGCAGCTCCTCCTCTCACCCTTCCAGTCCTAAACCTGGAGACTGGGAGAGGTGCTCCATCCTGCACAGCGAGCTAGTGTCGCTTCAGGCCAAGGGATTTCTCCCTCAGGCCTATATGGTCCCGGTCCGAGCCGGACTCGCCACCTATAATGGCGGAGAGCAAGCGGAGAGCACCCCCAATCCCTCCAAAGGAGAGCGGGTGTGCCTCGTCCCTTATCTAGTAGAGGACTTGGATTTCCAATTCATCCATTTCTCCGTGGGCTTCTGGAGTTCTACGGCCTCCAGCTGCACAATCTCACGCCCGCCGCTATATTGAATATCGCGGGCTTCGTCGCCCTTTGCGAGCTATTTTTGGGTGTTGAGGCTCATTTCGTGCTGTGGAAGAGGTTATTCTGCCTGGTGCCCCGCTCTCAAGAGGGGTCTATATATCAAGTGGGCGGAGCCGAAGTGTGGCGTATCGCCGGGACCGGATATCTATCTGGAACCCCAAAGAAGGCGTCCGAGGACTGGCCTTTAGAATGGTTTTATATAGATGATGTCCCGCTGTCAGATCCTATCCGGGCCGGTCTCCCCGAATTCAACAGTGCTCCCTTAAAGAAACGCCTAAGCTGGCGTCCGCGGATCTCTCAGAGAGAAGGCGACAGGGACGTCCTTCACCTGATGGGTCGGATAAGACTATTGGCTCATTCTGGACTAACCATGATTGAAGTCATGGCCGCATGCATTATGCGGGGGGTGCAGCTGCTTCAATATAAAGGCCACCCCATGTGGGATTTTAATGGGGAGGATGACGCCACCCGTTACGGTCGTAAGGGGCCAGTCTCAGCTGCCGCTCCAGTAAAGATCTTATCCTCTTTGTACAAGGGAGAAGAGGAGGAATTCCTCCGTGTCAACCCGCAGGGCGGATTTTCTATGTACAACCCTCCGAGTTGGGTAAGTGGACAATTGTGCTTGCCCATCCGTTTTATATTTCCATGATTAAATATGTAGTCTTCCGATTTCAATGCAGGAACTGCGTCAGGAAGTAAAGGATATAAACAGCCGTCCCCCCCAGCTCGAGGATCCAGAACGGTCCCTCGATCCAGACTCCGAAGAGGATCCGAACATATCGGGGAGCTGATTGACGGGGTGTTTCATCAGCTAAGCAAGGACAATACCTTGGTGTCCATTATGGCCGATTACCCAGGGTTAATCCCGGCCTCCTAGGTAACAGAGAGCAGAGTCTCATCCCCTTGAGAAGGAATCCATTCTCACACATTTCAGTTTTCCTGACAACGGCCGTGTTCTGCAGGGGAGGTTTCCGAGGCGGGAGGCCGAACCTGCGGCGGCTAGCCAACGAGGGGCCGCAGGGCCCCGTGGGGTAAAAAGGAATGTAGTCCGGACTGAGACACCCGCGCAAAGGTATAGCACACCCTCTTTTTCCCTGGTGTTATTCCTTCAGGGCATATTAACGTTCATGCTGTCTTCAGGACGAAGAGACCTCGCTGGACTACATCCGGAGAGGTTGCCAATCGCGCCTCCACCAGCCAGGCTCCAACGCCTGGCCCGGAAGCAGAAGCGAACACAAGGCACGCATCGGACGTTCCTCCGAGAGAGGATGCGGACAGGCTGTCTGCCACCAATTCCGAGGTGGAGAGTGCCATGAACCACAGGCGTCGCCGAACAGTTTTTCGCGACACTTGTTTCTCCCAAGAGGCATTAGATGCCTTCAATTCAGGAGATGGGTATCTCCGTGCCGCTCAAAATGGTTTAGCCAGAGCCACGGAGCAATATGTAAAAGATATATGGGTAAGAAAATTTTGGTAAATATATATATATATATATATACCAGTAGCCCCCGAAACTTGAAATAGTTAGGGTAACTGATTTAAGGATTATTTGTTATGCAGGTTCTTACAGAGAAGAATACCGTACTGTCCTAGGAGCTGGAAGAGTGCAAAGCCCAACTGGAGGCCGCACTAGCCGCGGTAGGGGAGCCCCAAGAGACCCCCTCTGGTAAGATACACTTCGAAAGATTAGTATCTTGCGAAGTGCGGCGTGGGTGTAAATCTGACAAATCATATTGCAGATGGCGCCGAACTAGATCCGGAGAGGCAACAACTCTTGCGCCGACTAAAGGCCGGTGAGAGTATGTTGACAAGGGTGAGGCAGGAGAAGAATGATCTTCAGGATGCCAACACCAAGCTGGACGTTGAACTTAAAGATGTTCGTGGCCAGCTGTCGGACTCTACTAAGGAGAAACAGCGGCTTCGACGCGGCATATTTAGTAAGTGCTTAAGCGAATCTTTGAAAGAAAAGAGTTCGGCGAGGAAGTCGAATAACAGAGTAATGTCTGTAGGTATGCTATCGGGTCGTCCTCTAGAGGAGATGCCCGGTTCTACAGGTGACCTTCTTCCCGAGCTCTCGCAACTGCACGAGCGAGTTCGGCAGGCGATGCGAGGCGTTGCCCGAGCCTTATGGCCTTCCCACTCCATGCCCGAGGGCCTTGGAGAGCTTTCGGAGAAGCTTAAGGGAGGTCGGCGGCGCTTTTGGTTGTGGAAGATATCGGCCTGCCGACAAGGTACTAGGGAGGCCTGGGCCATGGTGAAGACGCGGTACACGAAGTCTGACCCAAACCACATGGCTGAGGTCGGACCTGTGGGGCCTGACGGGAAGGAGATCCCTGTAAGCTTAGTGTACGGCCAAGTAGAATTAGCCGCAAAGTATTCCCAGTAGGACTGTAAGTTAGACAGCCTGTTAGATGGTATTGAAGAGGAATACAGTCAGTCAGAGTGACTATGTAATTTTTAATTGACATGTGTAATGCCTTCTAGCAGAATTGTAGATCGTTTGTCGTTGCCGACCTTTTCGCTTCAACCTCATGACCTGACGGTTCGGAGTGTGTCCGAATACTCTACCGGTTATGTAAGAACCGGGGTATGCATGGAGACCAGGCTTAGGGGTCATTAGTGCTTTATCAGACAAGTGCCCAACTAGTTATGTTATATTACATGGTTAGTAAGAAACATCTTCCAGAGAGAATAGTTCCGTTAGGGGTTCCTTTCTCTGCGAGGCATGCCCTAAAGTGCATGTCCGGACTACAAACGCAGGAAAATCATCTAGGGGCATATATATAAATAAGTAAAAAAGGTCATCTTTTAGTTCACCGACCGAATATTCCCTTAAGAACGCTAGATTTCGGCTTCACCTAGTCTGAGGTACACATCCGGCTGATCCGACAGTAACAATCGCAGAGGTGCTCCCTTTACCACCTAGCCGAACAATCGGGAATGTAGGGGTAAGCATAGGAGCCGGGCAACCTAGCTTGGCCAAAACTTAAGTCATATCGATGCATATAATGGTGAAGAAAAGGTACATGCGGAAGTTTGACACATGTGGTGGGCGTGAAGCCCGTATAAATAAGTTTCTGTTAAAGAAGCCCCCTGGTTTAATGAGCGCGAGTAGCATGTCACTTGAGGAGCCTTTAAGGGCTATAAAAGAAAAGAGGGGAAGGAGAGAAATGTAAGACAGAAAATGTAAAAAATGGACAGAGGAAGGAGACAAACACAGAGTCCGGCGCTAGGCGTAGAATCTTTGGAGACGGGCTGCGTTCCATGGGTTCGGCTCGAGTCGGTTATCCGACGCATCTCGCAGGCGGTATGCTCCATCAGTCAGGACTTGGTCGATTATGAAGGGACCTTCCCACTTGGGCTTCAGCTTGTCCTTTTTCTTGTCCGGCAGGCATAGAACTAATTCGCCAACGTGGTAGTTTTTGGCCTGCACTTCTCTGCTTTGATATCTTCGAGCCTGCTGTTGATAGAATGCGGAACGGGCTTTTGCCACGTCGTGCTCCTCCTCTAAGGCGTCCAAACCGTCCTGCCGATCGAGCTCGGCTTCCCTTTCTTCGTACATGCGCACTCGAGGTGAGTCATGAATTATGTCGCAGGGCAAGACTGCCTCTGCGCCATACACCATAAAAAATGGTGTGTATCCGGTGGTGCGATTCAGCGTGGTCCGCAGCCCCCAGAGTATGGAGTTGAGCTCCTCTACCCAGTGCGTGTTAGATTCCTTGAGGGACCACACTAATCTGGGTTTGATGCTGCTCATGATGAGACCATTTGCACGTTCAACCTGACCGTTAGTTTGTGGGTGATAGACGGAAGCATAATCGAGCTTGATGCCCATGTTTTTGCACCAGAGTTTTACCTCATCGGCCGTAAAGTTCATGCCGTTATCGGTGATGATGCTGTGGGGGACGCCATAACGGTGTACGGCCCCGGATATAAAGTCTATCACAGGTCCGGATTCGGCCGTCTTAACAGGCTTGGCTTCTATCCATTTGGTGAACTTATCCACCATGACCAGTAAGTACTTTTTCTTGTGGGTTCCGCCTTTAAGGGGTCCCACCATGTCAAGCCCCCAGACCGCGGAAGGCCGAGTGATGGGGATAGTTTGGAGGGTGGTGGGTGGCATATGGCTTTGGTTTGCAAAAAGCTGGCAACCGGTGCATCGTTGGACCAAGTCCTGAGCGTCCGCCCAGGCCGTCGGCCAATAAAAGCCTGTACGGAAAGCCTTGCTTACAAGGGACCGAGCTGCGGCGTGATGGCCACCAAGTCCGGCATGAATTTCAGCCAGCAGGTTCCGCCCTTCCTCTTCGGAGATGCACCTTTGAAGGACTCCAGTAGTGCTTTTCTTATAAAGTTCTCCCTCATGGACTTTATAGGCTTTAGATCGCCGCACTATACAGCGTGCCTCGTTTTGGTCCTCTGGGAGTTCCTGCCTAGTAAGGTAGGCTAGGAATGGTTCTGTCCACGAGGCGATAATGGCCATTAGTACGTGGGCTGAGGTTGTGATTTCATTGGCAGAGCCTCCAATTATGTCAGATTGTTCGGCGTCGGACAGGGCGGTTGGGTCCGGGCTAATATTGCCATGTTTCCCTTCCCATACTACGGATGGCTTGAACAGCCTTTCCAGGAAGATGTTGGGGGGACCGCATCGCGTTTTGCGCCGATGCATGCCAGGACGTCTGCCGCCTGATTGTTTTCTCGGGCTATATGGTGAAATTCGAGCCCCTCGAACCGAGCTGACATTTTGAGGACGGCATTGCGGTAAGCTGCCATTTTTGGATCCTTGGCATCGAAGTCTCCATTTATTTGGGATATCGCGAGGTTCGAATCCCCGCGCACCTCTAGGCGTTGAATGCCCATGGATACTGCCATCCGGAGACCATGTAAAAGGGCCTCATATTCGGCTGCATTGTTGGAGTCCGTGTACATAATCTGGAGTACATATTGAACTATGTCTCCTGTGGGGGACGTCAAAACGATGCCGGCCCCTAGTCCGGCCAACATTTTGGAACCGTCGAAGTGCATGATCCAGTTTGAATATGTGCCGTACTATTTAGGGAGTTCGGCCTCCGTCCATTCCGCGATGAAGTCGGCCAAAACTTGCAACTTGATAGCTCGCCGTGGCCTATAAGTTATGTCGAACGGGAGGAGCTCGATGGCCCATTTTGCAATACGTCCCGTTGCGTCACGGTTGTTTATAATATCGTTGAGTGGTACTTCCGATGCTACTATGATTGAACACTCTTGAAAGTAGTGTTGTAGCTTCCGGGATGCCATGAATACCGCATATGCAATCTTTTGATAATGTGGGTACCGTGATTTTCATGGGGTGAGGACAGTGGACACATAGTAATCTGGCTTTTGAAGGGGGAATTTGTGTCCGTCCGTTTCCCGCTCGACGACGAGTACTGCGCTGACAACTTGATGGGTTCCTGCAATGTACAATAGCATTGGTTCGCCGATGTTTGGCGTGGCCAGGACGGGGTTTGTTGCCAATATGGCTTTTATTTCCTCGAGTCCGGCTGTGGTGGCATCCGTCCACTCGAAGTGTTCGGTGCGCCGAAGGAGGTGATAGAGGGGTAGCGCCTTTTCTCCCAACCGGGAGATAAAGCGGCTTAGAGCCGCCACACATCCGGTTAATTTTTGTATTTGTTTGAGGTCCTTTGGGATATCCAATTGTGACAAAGCTCGGATCTTGGCTGGATTTGCTTCGATTCCTCTACTGGATACAATGAAGCCCAAGAGCTTTCCGGCTGGAACGCCGAAAACGCATTTTTCCGGATTTAGCTTGATGTCATATGCTCGGAGGTTGTCAAATGTAAGCCTCAAGTCGTCTACTAGAGATTCGACATGTCTTATTTTTACGACCACATCATCCACATATGCCTCTACTATTTTGCCGATCTGGTTTGCCAGACATGTCTGAATCATGCGCTGATATGTTGCGCCGGCGTTTTTGAGCCCGAAAGGCATTGTGTTGAAGCAGAATGGGCCGTATGGGGTGATGAATGCCGTTGCGGCTTGGTCTGACTCGGCCATCTTGATTTGATGGTAACCGGAGTATGCGTCAAGGAAGCACAACGAATCGTGTCCTGCAGTGGCGTCGATAATTTGATCGATGCAGGGGAGGGGGAAGGGATCCTTTGGGCAAGCCTTGTTAAGGTCTTTGAAGTCAACGCACAGGCGCCAGGATTTTTCCTTCTTTGGTACCATCACCAAGTTTGCTAGCCAGTCCGGATGTTTTATATCTCTGATGATTCCAGCCTCCAATAGTTTGGCTAGCTCCTCTCCCATTGCTTGTCTCTTGGGCTAAGAGAAACGCTGAAGGGCTTGTTTGACAGGTTGAATCCTTTTAGGATATTTAAGCTGTGTTCGGCCAGCCTGCGTGGGATTCCTGGCATGTCTGAAGGGTGCCAGGCAATAATGTCCTAGTTCTCCCGTAGGAATTCTCGCAGTGCGGCGTCTACATTGGGGTTTAATCGTTCCCCGATGGAAGCTGTTTTATTGGGGTCCGTTGGATGGACCTGGAATTTGACTATTTCATCCGCTGGTCTAAAGGAGGTGGACTTGGATATTTTATCGAGTATCACATTGTCCCTGTTTATCGTGGAGCGCAGCGCAGTCAGTTCCTCAGCCGCTAGGGCTTCGGACAGTGCCTCAAGGGCCAATGCGGTTGTCTTGTTTTCGGCACGGAGTGCTATGTCCGGATCACTAGCGAGAGTGATGATTCCGTTCGGCCCGGGCATCTTGAGCTTCATGTACCCGTAATGGGGTATTGCTTGGAAGATTGTAAACGCTTCCCGCCCCAGCTGAGTGTGGTATCCGCTACTGAATGGGGCCACTTGGAATGTGACCTCTTCGGACCTATAATTATCCAGCGTGCCGAACACCACATCTAGTGTGATTTTTCCTGCACAGCGCGCTTCTCGACTGGGGATTATTCCTCTAAAGGTTGTGCTGCTTCGCTCAATGCGGTTCCAGTATATTTCCATTTTTTGAAGGGTTTCCTCATAAATGAGGTTCAATCCGCTGCCTCCGTCCATGAGTACCTTGGTGAGGCGAAAGCCGTCCACTATAGGACTGAGTACTAATGCGGCTGGTGCTCGAGCTGTTTGGATTTTAGGTTCATCACTGGCATTAAAAGTAATAGCCGTGTCACTCCATGGGTTTATTGTTGCTACTTGATAGACTTCGGCGAGGCTGCGGAGTGTTCTTTTTCGCATATTATTTGATGCGAAAGTCTCGAAGACTGTTAAGACTGTACTGGAGTCCCTGAGGTGGTTTTCTGCGGCCTCCGGAATTAGGAGATCTTCGCCCCTTTTGGCCACCTGCTAGAGTATCCAACATGCTCTAAGGCTATGAGTTGGTGTGGCGTCCTCTTGTACTATGACTTTTACAGGGTTCATTAAGCCATCCCTCCAGTACGGTTCCATGCCCTGTAGAGGGTTTTGGTTTTTTGGTTTTTAACCCCGGGTGTCTGATGATGATGCACCCTTTTATTTTGGACGAGGTTTCTATTCAGGGCCGGATTGTCCCAAAATTTAGTTTCGGTTTTCCGGGCGCTTTCCATCGCGCAGTACTTTTGTACTATGGACGCCAAGTCAGAGAAGCATGTAATGTCACGACGACCTGTGGCGTTGAGGATTCCCTTGTCCGTGCAATTATTGCAAAAGATTATGATTGCGTCTTCCTCGCGGCAGTCCTTTATCCTGTTCATAACCAGGAGGAACCTTGCCCAGTAATGATGTACTGTTTCTTCGGGCTTTTGCCTGATTTGGGATAGATCGCTTATGTTCGGGTGGGTGGGTGGAATTAAATCCGGAACTTCACCCAATCTAAGACTTAGAGGCCAAGGAGTTTCCGAACTCTGAAGTTTGGATTCTTGGATGTTGTCCAGTGAATCTAGCCCGTTGCCTGATTCTAAGTTCAGGTCTTGAGTTACATCCTCCCCTCCGCGGGTATCCGGCTTGGAGGGATTGGGAATCCGGAGGTAGATAGTCCTTAAGATAGATGAAGAGTCGCCGCACTGTGCCTCTACCACGGCAACGTGATGGGTGACTTGGGGAGAATTAATTTCTCTTAGATCGGGTTTAAGCCCAACCTAGTCATAATCCGTAGTGACCCCCAAGGCGGCGATGTGATCCAAGAGCTCGTTTACGGAAGAGAGCTCCATTGGATCTAACTGCTCGACGAGTTCCGAGCTGACGTGAAGATTGCTTTTGGTGACCCGAGAGGTCACCGTCGGTGCAACGGCCGAACAGGCGGTCATGAGAAAACCGCCTAGCCGGAGAGTTTGGCCGACAGCCAAGGCTCGCTTAGTAACGGCGCCGTCTTTAAAGACGGGAAGAGGCTTCCTTCTTGATTGCGACGGCACAGAGGAACTCTCAATGAAAGCACCAATGTCGGTGTCTAAACCGGCGGATCTCGGGTAGGGGGTCACGAACTGTGCGTCTAGGTCGGATGGTAACAGGAGGCAAGGAACACGATGTTTTACCCAAGTTCAGGCCCTCTTGATGGAGGTAAAACCCTATGTCCTGCTTGGTTAATATTGATGATATGGGTAGTACAAGAGTAGATCTACCACGAGATCATGGAGGCTAAACCCTAGAAGCTAGCCTATGGTATGATTGTTGTATGATGAAGTTGTCCTACGGACTAAAACCCTCCGATTTATATAGACACCAGAGAGGGTTAGGGTTACACAAAGTCGGTTACAATGGTAGGAGATCTAAATATCCGCATCGCCAAGCTTGCCTTCCACGCCAAGGAAAGTCACATCCGGACACGGGACGAAGTCTTCAATCTTGTATCTTCATAGTCCTGGAGTCTGGCTAAAGGTATAGTCCGGCTACCCGAACACCCCCTAATCCAGGACTCCCTCAGTAAGGATTGGAGAAAGTTTATTGTTGATTGTCTACAAAATCCTCGCAAAAGGGTGAACAATATGGTTCGGAGGATGACATTGAGATACATATCTATGGAACTTTATCACCGGATTGTTAATGAAGCTGAGAAGGTTTCACCCAAGTTTGCATCAGAAAGTTCACACAAGACATGGCCGATATATACTTATCGTCCTAAGTACATATAAATGGCCGATGGAGTGTTGACACCGTCCTTAAAACAAACTTGGTACAAGTATTTTTCGGCACGCTAGCTTTACCAAAAAACAGGGGGGGCATGTGTTGACGCTCAAAAGTGCCACGATCATAAAGCAGCATGCCGGGGCGAAAACCTTGCCGGGGTAAAATCTTGCCGGTGTGAAAGCTTGCCAGTGTAAAGGCTTGCCGGCGTGGAAAGCTTGCCGGCACAGAAAGATCGCCAGTGTGGAAGCTTGCCGGTGTGAAATCTTGCCGGGGAGAAACCTTGTCAGGGAGGAACCCTTGCCGGAGTGAAACCTTGCCGGTGTGGAAGCTTGCCGGTGTGAAATCTTGCCGGGGGAGAAACCTTGTCAGGGAGGAACCCTTGCCGGAGTACAAAACTTGCCGGAGTGAAACCTTGCCGGTTGAAAGCTTGCCGGGTAGAAACATTGCTGGTGTGGAAAGCTTACTCAGATGGAAAACTTGCCTGGTTGGAGGCTGTGATAGTCAATCGAACGAGAAGTTGAAGATGGGCTCAAAAGGTTATTTAGATGATCCCGGATAGAAAAATGATCTACACGGGTTGTCTTTGCCTCGTCGAAACGGTTGATTTTGATATAAAAATCATTCAAATCCGAGTTCGTATGCAAAAGTTAGAGCAATCGGAGTGCAGCCCTGTCACGAGGCGAGATGTGCGCCCCACCAGACACATGTCTGACGGGTAGCACGAGGAAATAGCCTGTGTTGCGAGACCGATCTGACCCTCAAGATGATCTCTGATCAAAAAACCTTCCACATGAAAGTTTTTCGTCTCGTCGAAACGGTCAAGATTGATTTTGGGCTTGTTTTCATCCGAGATAGTTTACCACCGCAAAAAAGACCCGCAAGGTGCAGCCAGTTTAAACCGAACAGTTTTGGAAAGTTCGGATAAACCAGTCCGAATTTGACTAGGGTTTTGGACGTGAATTGATGTAATTGTCTTGTAAGGAAAGCCTAGATAAATTCTTTGCTTGTACGGGGAGTCCAGCCGCCTCTTATATATGTTGGGAGTGACGGCCGATTGAAACAACACCAATCGAACCAATCTATCAATTACACTTTTGTGTTCATCTACTTTTATCCCTCACCCTTGTATCTTTCTTTCTTGTTCTTCATTCGTTCTTCGCGTTGGAAGGCAGCGATCCACGAGGCTCTAGGGGCGAGCGAATTGACCTAGGGCAGCCCATAGCCGCCGCAATCCCTGACGGGTCCCTCCCGGGTGCGCGGGGTTTCGGGTCTGCAAAAGCGCCCGCCGACTGTCCTACGTATCGCGCTGTCGGTCGGGTCTCCTTCGACGTGAGCTGCGGTGCATCCCCCCCGGCGTCGAGGGTACAGGGGACGTGTTCGTGTGTCAACACACTTTTTGGGGTTTCGGGTCTGCAAAAGCACCCGCCGACTGTCCTGCGTATCACGCTGTCGGTCGGGTCTCCTTCGACGTGAGCTGCGGTGCATCACCCCCGGCGTCGAGGGTACACGGGATGTGTTCGTGTGTCAACAATTACTCCGTTTCTCCATGAACTTAATACACTAGATGCATGCTAGATAGCGGTTGATGTGTGGAGTAATAGTAGTAGATGCAGGCAGGAGTCGGTCTACTAATCTTGGATGTGATGCATATATAATGATCATTGCCTGGATATTGTCATGAGTATTTGAAGTTCTATCAATTTCCCAACAGTAATTCGTTTACCCACCATTTGCTATTTTTCTCGAGAGAAGCCACTAGTGAAACCTACGACCCCCGAGTTTCTTTCTCATATATTTGCCTTTGCGATCTACTTTTCCTTTGCTTTTATTTTCAGATCTATTAATCCCAAAACCCAAAAATACTTTGCTTCAATTTATTCTTATTTATTTGTTAGGCATTGGATCTATCAATCTACTACAAATTTACCTCACATCTGTTTGCCTATCTTGAGGCGCCGTACCCCGGAAGGGATTGACAACCCCTTTAACACGTCGGGTTGTGAGAAGTTGTTATTTGTGTGCAGGTGATGTTTACGTTGTCTTGCGTGGTTCTCCTACTGGTTCGATAACCTTGGTTTCATATCTGAGGGAAATACCTACCGCCGCTGTGCTGCATCATCCGTTCCTCTTTGGGGAAATACCGACGTAGCTTCAAGCGACATCAAAAGGAATTTCTGGCGCCGTTGCCAGGGAGGATCTTCAACATATACCAGGTTCCTAATCACAAATCTAATCTCCTTGCAATTTACATTAATTTCCATTTTCCCCTCATTTTCCTCTCCCACACTTCACAAAATTTGCCATTTTATTCGCCCTCTTTTTTTCGTTCACCTTTTTCTCGTCAGATCTCATGTTTGCTTGTGTTGCCATGTGCCTTCTATTTGCTTGCATCTTTGCTTGTTAAAGATCTATTGATATGGATCCTCATCCACTTGCTAATCTTTTCAAAAGATCCAATTATGATGAACCTATTGCTAGTGAATTGAGTTCACTTGATTATCTTTATGAAGTTTTGCTTGAGATTCGTGAATCTGAAAATTGTGATGAAGAAATTTATGAAGTGATTCAAGCTAGCTCCTTGAATGAAAAGCATGATATCAATGATTTTACTATAAATTCTATAAATGTCAATTGTGCTAGTGATATTCAAAAACCCAAGCTTGGGGATGCTTGTTTTGTTATGTCCGCTACTTATTGCAATGATCATGATTGGGGTGATGATGGTTCTTATGATCTTGATAGTTTATTTAAACCTCACGATGAATATGTTTGCAATAATATTGAAAGTGGGTTTGGAAGAGTGTCAACTTTAGCTAAAAATAATCCCACATATTTGGAGAGTGTTCAATCTTATGAATTTCTTTATGAAAGTGGGTTTGGAGAGGTCATGACTTTATTTGATGATAATCCCACTATTTTGGAAGAGTGTCAACTTTGCATGCATGCGGATCATAAAGAGAAAATTTTATATGATAGTTATATTATTGAATTTAATTATGATCCTACATATAATTATTATGAGAGAGGAAAATATGGTTGTAGAAATTTTCATGTTATTAAATTTCCTCTCGTTGTGTTGAGATTGTCAATGTTTTATTCCTCTCCTTTGCATATGCTAGATGTTTCTTTTCTTGATAATTTGTTTTCCTATAAAATTCCTATGCATAGGAAGTATGTTAGACTTAAATGTGTTTTTTACATGCTACATGATGCTCTCTTCGTGTTTCAATTACTATCTTTCATGTGAGCATCGTTGAAATCTTATGCCTAGCTAGGGGCGTAAAACTATAGCGCTTGTTGGGAGGCAACCCAATGAATAAAAATTATTTTTGCTTTGTGCTTCTTGTGTTTGAGTATTAGCAAAATTATGCTACTGATATGATTGTGTTTTTGTGTTTTAATTGGTGTTCGTGCCAAGTAAAGCCTTTAGGATATTCTTGGGTGATAGTTTTTTGATCTTGCTGAAAAAATAGAAACTTTTGCGCTCACAAAAATATTCTCATTTTTTATAAAAGAGCGATAAAATACCCATTCCACTTGCAGTAGATAAATTTACAAATTTCTCAGGCCGTCCTAATTTTTCAGAATTTTTGGAGTTACAGAAGTATTCGAACAAATCAGATTATTACAGACTGTTCTGTTTTGACATATTCTGTTTTCTTTGCATTGTGTGCTTATTTTGATGGCTCTATGGTTTTCTTTGATGAGTTTTTGCCACAGAAAAGTTAGAATATAGTAGATATAATGCAAAAACAATATATGAATTGGTTTGGTACATTACTTATAGTAGTGATTTATTTTTCTTATACTAACAGATGTCACGAAGGTTTTGTTGAGTCTTGTGTGATTGAGGTTTTCAAGTTTTGGGTTATCTTACGATGGATGAAGGAATACAGGATAGAAGAGCCTAAGCTTGGGGATGCCCCGGCATCCCAAGCTATTATCTAAAAATGAGCAACCGACTAAGCTTGGGGATGCCTCCGAGTGGCATCCCCTCTTTCTTCTAACGACCATCGGTATTTTACTCGAAGCTATATTTTTATTCGTCACATGATATGTGTTTGGTTGGAGCATCGTGTATGATATGAGTCTTTGCTTTTTTTGTTTTGTGTTTTAAGTCTTGACCCCATGCTGGACACACTTATTTGGAGAGCCAAAATTATATCATGACTTGTTAGAATTGCTCTCTTTGCTTCACTTAAATTTTTAATGAGCTATGGACTTGCTCTAGTGCTTCACTTACATCTTTTTGTGCACGGTGTGCTTAGTATTTTTGAAAGTGTTGGTATGGAAGGCACCCATGGATACGGTTAGCCCTGGAAAGTGAAAGTATGGTGGAAAAAGGAATAAACTTTATTTTCGGTTTGGGAACTGCCTATGATATATCTAGGATGGGAAGTGTTGGGAACTCTAAGTCGTTTTCGTTGGTGGGATGGATACACCTCCCAAAATGTTTTATCTCTATTTTTTTGCTTTGAGCTCTGGCACCTCTACAAATCCCTAATTCCCTCTGTGAAGGGCATTTCTTTTACTTTATGCCATTTTTATTTTTGAAGTTGAGTCTCCATCTTCTCTTATAAAAGCACCAACTATGAGTCAATATGATCGTACTTAAGTATTGGGTGTAACTGTTAGGGAACACAGTAATTTCAAAAAGTTTCCTACGCACACACAAGATCTATCATGGTGATGCATAGCAACGAGACGGGAAGAGTGTAGTCCACATACCCTCATAGACTGTAAGCGGAAGCGTTATGACAACGCGGTTGATGTAGTCATACGTCTTCACGATTTGACCGATCCTAGTACCGAAAGTACGGCACCTCCGTGATATGCACACGTTCAGCTTGATGACGTCCCACGAACTCTCGATCCAACTGAGTGTCGAGGGAGAGCTTTGTTAGCATGACATCGTGATGACGGTGATGATGAAGCTACCGGCGCAGGGCTCCGCCTAAGCACTACGATGATATGATCGAGGTGGATTATGGTGGAGGGGGGCACCGCACATAGCTAAAAGATCAATGATCAACTTGTGTGTCCTAGGGTGCCCCTGCCCCCGTATATAAAGGAGCAAGGGGGGAGGCCAGCCGGCGCTTGGGGCACGCCAGGAGAGGAGTCCTCCTCCTAGTAGTAGGACTCCCCTTTTCCTAGTCCTACTAGCAGGGGGAAAGGAAGGAGGAGAGGGAGAAGGAAGGGGGCCTACTCCCATTCGGACTAGAGGGGAGGGGGCGCGCAGCCTGCCCTG
>NC_057800.1:557441682-557491811 GCF_018294505.1 Triticum aestivum | reverse complement strand
AGACTACACCCGTGTCCGGATGGGACTCTCCTTGGCGTGGAGGGCAAGCTTGTCGACTAAATATGTAGATTCCTTTCTGTGTAACTGACTTGTATAACCCTATATCCTCCCGGTGTCTATATAAATGGGAGGATTAGTCCGGAGGACATACATTATCATAGCCGTACAAGCTAGACCTCTAGGGTTTAGCCATTACGATCTCGTGGTAGATCAACTCTTGTAATACTCATATTCATCAAGATCGATCAAGCAGGACATAGGGCATTACCTCCATAAAGAGGGCCCAAACCTGGGTATAACATTGTGTCCCCTGTCTCATGTTACCATCGACCTTACACGCACAGTTCGGGACCCCCTACCCGAGATCCGCCGGTTTTGACACCGACATTGGTGATTTCATTGAGAGTTCCACTGTGCCATCATCAAGAGGTTTGATGGCTCCTTCATCCATCTACAAGGACTCTGCCCAAGGGGGGGTTTTCCTTCCTGGATAGATCTTCGTGTTTGGCGGTTTCGCTCTGCGGGCCAACTCGCTTGGCCATCTGGAGCAGATCGAAAGCTATGCCCCTGGCCATCAAGTCAGATTTGGGAGCTTGAACTACGTCGCGGACATCCGTGGGGACTTGATCCTCGCCGGATTCGAGACCACGGCCACCAATCCTGGCAACCCCGAGGGACATGACCTAAATCTGTCATCGGACTGCATCCATGAGACAGCTCCCGTAACCGCTCTGGCCTTAGATCCAGAGCAGGCTGCGCCATCCAAGGACGGGAAGCTTAACCCCGCAACAGAGGCCACAGATTCCCCGGCGTTGGAGCCGCACATAGACTTGATCTCACACGATACCTGTGCCACCGAAACTTCGGATTCGTTTCCGGCCGTAAGTTCTGAATCACATGAGCTCGCGGACACCAAACTTGATCGTTTATCGATCTTCGAATTCAGCGCCGCAGACATATTCCAGCACTCGCCTTTGGGAGACATGCTAAACTCGTTAAAGAATCTGTCCTTGGCAGAGGACTCACAGCCGAACTATATCCGGTTCGAACTAGGGGCTAACGATGGAGAATTTTGCTCCCCACCCGCCTGCCACCCACTTTATAGCCACGGTCGAAGATTTAACCGACACACTTGATTACGACTCCGAGGATATCGACGATATGGATGACGATGCTGGAGAAGAAGAGGCCCAGAACCCACCGTTCACCGGACGCTGGACGGCCACTTCGTCGTATGATGTATACATGGTGGATGCACCAAAGGAGAACATCGACGATGACAAGGAAGATCCAGCTGAGGATAAACCTTCCGAAATACAATCCAAGCGACAGTGTCAGCGGCGCTGCTCTAAGTCACGTTGCAGTAAAGACAACAACATCGACACAGGAGAAGATAATACTCCAGAAGGTGCCGAAGACAATGAAGACCCCGTTGAAACAGCTAATGAAAAAGATGAACGGGAGATGGGCAGGTTGGCCTTGGTAAATAGGCCACGGACGAAGACTCAGAGGACGGAAGTTATCTTCCGCTCTCCGAGGATGAGGTGAGCCTCGGCACCGATGATTTCATCATGCCTGAGGAACCTCTGGAGCTGGAGCGCTTCAAGCGCCAGCTCATAGCCACTGCAAGGAGCCTGAAAAAGAAGAAACAACAGCTTCAAGCTGATCAAGATCTGCTCAATGATAAATGGACCGATGTCCTAGCAGCCGAAGAATACGGCCTCAAGCGCCCAACCAAAAGTTACCCAAAGCGCAAATTGCTACCTCAGTTTGACGAGGAGGCACCGGAATACATACCACCATCGTACAATGCGGCTAACCGACCACCACGTGGTCGGGACAAAACGGCAACTCACGCCGAACACCAGCCTGCCCCGCCTCATCACACAGGTAGGGGTAAATTAGCCCACGGCCATACATATGACCTCCGGCAAAACCTGAACAATAAAGTAGGATATACCAGATCAATCTATGGATCTCGAGGATGTGCCTCGACACGCGATGATGGCCACCTATTCGGACGTGACAAACTTAGTTATGCGCGGGCTGAAAACCGCAGATGGACTCCATCAGAGCTACATCACGATACGGCCCAATATAGAGGCGCCGCACACCCTCATTGCTTCACTGATGAGGTCATGGATCATGAATTCCCAGAAGTGATAACACCGAGGATACAATGGTCAATGCCAGATTCAGTGGCTCTAAGTCCGGTCAACGGAAGAAGCCGTTCCAAAAGAACAATTTAGGCCCATCTAGCTTGGACTGCATACTTGATCGTCCGTGCCAGATTCATGGCACCCCGGATAAACCACCCAATCATACAAATAGAGATTGATGGGTTTTTAAACAGGCGGGCAAATTAAACGCCGAGAACAGGGAAAAGGGATCGCAAAGCGAGGATGATGACGAAGAGCCCCGACAACCGAACATAGGGGGACAAAAGAAGTTTCCCCCTCAGGTCAAAATGGTGAACATGATATACGCTACCCACATCCCCAAGAGGGAGCGCAAGCGCGCGCTTAGGGACGTCTATGCGATAGAGCCAGTCGCCCCAAAATTTAATCAATGGTCGTCATGCCCGATCACTTTCGATCGCCGGGATCATTCGACCAGTATCTGTCACGATGGTTCAGCCGCACTGGTCCTAGACCCAATAATTGATGGGTTCCACCTGAGTCACATCCTTATGGACGGAGGCAGCAGCCTCAATCTGCTCTATCAGGATACAGCGCAAAAAATGGGCATTAACCCATCACGGATCAAGCCCACAAGGACTACCTTCAAACGAGTCATACCAGGTGTAGAAGCCCGCTGTACGGGCTCAGTCACACTAGAGGTTGTCTTTGGATCTCCGGACAACTTCCGAAGCGAGGAGTTATTCTTCGATATCATCCCCTTCCGCAGCGGCTATCACGCACTGCTCAGACGAACTGCGTTTGCTCGATTCAACGCAGTACCACACTATGCTTACCTCAAGCTCAAGATGCCCGGTCCGCGCGGCGTCATAGCGGTCAACGGAAATACAGAACGCTCCCTCCGTACAGAAGAGTACACAGCTGCCTTAGTAGTAGAAGTACATAGCGGCCTTCTCAAGCAAAACCTTAATTCGGCGGCCGAGCCCACGAACACCGTTAAGAGGGTCTGAACTACTCTGCAGCAGGAGAGCTCGGCTTGTCAGGAGCTCGACTAGCAATCCGGCCTCCACCTCAGTCCCAATAAGGTGGCGGCATTCGTGCCGCGCGTACATAACTACACACTTAAAATCCCATGGGCATCGACGGAGGCATAGCTAGCTTGTGGTCCATAGTACGCCTCAACCGACATCGGATACACACATACTTTCACTTTTACTTGTTTCCTTTGCAGGTCTCAATCCCACAGGCCCCATCTGGTGGACTGGTCATCGGCCCTCTTGAAGGATAAACACACCAAGACGTCGAGAAACGCAGACATACGGGGACTTTTTAGGTGATTCCGTTAACGACGACTCTACCTGTTTTTCAGGACCCACATGTAGCTCCCCCTTGGTTTCGGCATGTCAAATAGCCTGTGGCTTATCGCACTACTTGTATCGATGTGCCTTGACATACTAATTAAAATACAATGAGAAAAGTTTGCGGTTGGAGCTTTAGGACCCCAGCCTTTTACCTTTGTACCTTTTTTGTTTTCTTTCTCTTTTTTCAGCTCCCCTATGGATAACCCTATCAGGTAGTACCCGTACACTTTGATACGTTTGACGTTTGCCAGGGGCTTCATAGCACCCCACATTACAGCAACAAAATTCCAACACTTTTTATAAGTATAGTTCGGCACCCCGAATTTAGCATTATATGCATTGGCTCCGAATCATGTCTTTGGTCAATAGTTGGGTTGCCCGGCTCCTGTGCTTGCTACCTTACATTCCACTATATCGACTAAGGTAGTAAAGGGAGAACTACTGCGATTGTGCCTTGGTTTATCCAAAGGAGCACCTCACTAGAGAAAGCCAAAAACTCACTGTCATGATGCGGCGAGAGCTGGTCAGCTGTTCGGCGGTTACAAATCGTTGGAGATTTCTTATGCATTACGCGAAGGATCGGTACTTCCCGATCAGACGCTTATAGCACTCTAGTTCAGATACTAGGGGCTGCACCCATGTTTTTTTATAAAACTCCTATGGTTAAGTGAGGGCATTCAAGCTGCATAGTCTGGTTGCCTGGTTCGTTGTGCTAAACAACTCCTTCAAGGACCATATAATTGGATCAAGATTGTTTAGATTCCATCCCGAACACCCCCGTACTACCTATGTGGGGGCAGAAGCCGACGACTGGCCAACCCTAAGATTCAAACAACACGTACGCACATGAGGAAAAAATTAAAACATAACAAGCATTATATTACACAACATCATTGATTCATGTTACAGGACAGGATAATACGAATATTTTCATGGGAATATAACATCCTTCGCACATTGCTCCGCCACAAGGCAGGATCCCTCCAGGAAACCATCAAAATATAACTCAGGACGGCGGTGCTCCTTGCCCTCAGGCGGCCCCTCGGTCATAAGCTTCTTGGCATCCATCTTCGCCCAGTGCATCTTGACACGGGCAAAGGCCATCCAGGCACCCTAAATACAGACCGATCGCTTTATGACCTCAAGCCATGGGCAGGCACTAACAAGCTGCTTCACAAGTCTGAAGTAGCTGCCGGGTATCGGTGCGGTAGGCCATAGTCGGACTATTAGGTCCTTCATGGCTAGATCTACCGCCTTGTGCAGCTCGACCAGCTGTTTCAGATGTTCTGGTCCAAGATATTGAGACCAGAACAACTTCTCCGTAGAACTCCCTTCTTCGGCTCGATAAAACTCAGCAGCATCTGATACGCTGCGCGACAAATCCATAAACGCCCCTGGAGAGCTCCATATTCGGGTAAGTAAAAGGAACGTTTCCTTCACATACTTGCTTTGCATAATGAAAGCCTTACCCGCCGTGATCTTCTTGGCCGCCTAGATTTCCTGAAGGGCGCTCTGGGCCTCAGCTCGAGCCTCTTGTGTGCTCTGGCGGGCCTTCGCAAGTTCGGACGCTTGCGTTTTAGAATCACGCTCCAAGGACTCATACTTCTTGATGGCATCCTGGAGCTCTTGCTGGACCTCGCTGACCCGGGCCTCGTGTTTCTCGCACGCGGCGCGCTCCTTAGCCGCTTTGTCCTCGGCCTCGGCTAACGCCTTCTTGAGGGCCGCCACCTCAGTCGTGGCCCCTAATAAAACTCATGACACTTTAGTCAGCACGAAACATTCATCATTCCTCGATTCACGAGTAGGTCACTACATACCTTGGCTGTCCTCCAGGTGCTTCTTCATGAGGCCGAGCTCTTCTTTGGCCCGCTCCAGGCTCTGCTTCAGGCCGGAGACCTCCGTAGTGTGAGCGGCAGCAGCCAGCAGTGACGCCTACTTATTCACATAGACATCTTATGTTAGACTCCTGCAAAAATTATTTTGACCCTCTGTTCGCCTTTTTCTTTTCGAACACCGAACAGAGCATCAGGGGCTACTGTCTACACTGTGACGTCCTTTCTACAATTACACTACATACCTCAAAGCCTGTTAAAAGGCTAGCGCAGGCTTCGGTCAGTCCTCTTTTGGTGGACTGAACCTTCTCGATTACCATGCCCATAAGGACACGGTGGTCATCCACAATGGAAGCGCCTCGCAGCGCTTCAGCAGATTATCTGGTGCCCCAGGTTCAACAGGGGTCACTGGCGGAATACACATACTCCCTTCTTTCGAAGGAGGTTGCGTGTCGGATTCGGGAGCCGCATCGGTCTCCGGAATCGAGTCCTACTGAGGGTCGGACCGAACACGACCCTCCTCACCACCAGTCTCCCTGGGTATTGGCTTCGGCTGGTGTCCGGCGATGGAGGCATCGCCTTCGGGTGCCTCCTGAGCCTCTCCCCGACCCAAGAAAGTCCTTCGGGATAACACCTCCGCGTCGTCCTTGGCCTTGGGGGAGTCAGCGGGCGGCGGTGACATGCTGGCCATCTCCTCTGAATCTAGCGAACCCTCTGTTGAGGATCGTAGGGAGCTGTCGCGAGCTGGACTATGATGGCATAATTTAAACATATTAACACTACAAATGGAAAGGCCAGCATTTGGATGTCCATAAGGTTTTTTGTACTTACTAGGCGGCCCGAGGCTTGGTCCGGGGCATCCGCTCCGGTCTGTTATCGACATCCCATGCGGAGTCATCCGCAAGGGAGCCCTTCCCCCTCTTGGGCACCTTTGCCTCCAAATTTGGGGAGGCCCCCCTTTTCTTCCTTCCCCCTCTAGGGGGGAGTCGCTTTCTTCCTCCTCCTCGTCGTCATCTTCGGCGGCCGATGAGCGAGTCCCGTCTTCGGATGTCACGTCCGAAGCGCCTTTTCGGCGAAGGCCACTCCGGGCCCCCATGGCTGTTTTCTTGGCCTTCTTCTCAGGCACGTCATAAGGCGCCGGAAATAGCATCTTCGTCAGAAGTGGGGTCTCTTGCTATTCAGGCAGCGGAGCCGGACAGTTAATCTGCCCTGCTATGTCGATCCAGGCCTAAAAAATTGATAGGAAGGCTTAGACTCCTTCTAAGAATATGTCAGTAAAGGCTATACCTTGAAAACATGAAAGAACTTACCAAATTAGCCTGGCGTTTTAAGCTGAGCCCGTGATCCTCGGTCGTAGGCGGTGGTGTCTTGCCGGCCTTGAAGAGCACTTTCCAGATGTCTTCGTGTGTCGTGCCAAAGAGCTCTAGCAGCGTCTAGTGCTTGGCCAGATCGAACTCCCACAAATAGCAAGTCCGGCGTTGGCATGGAAGGATCCGATGAATGAGCATAACCTGGATCATGTTGACAAGTTTTATTCTCTTGGTTATCATGTTCTGGACGCACGTCTGGAGCCTAGTTAGCTCACTCGAAGAACCCCAGGTTAGGCCCTTCTATTGCCAGGAGGTGAGCCGCAGCGGAGCTCCGGATCAAAATTCAGGGGCCGCCGCCCAGTTGGTGTCGTGCGGCTCGGTGATGTAGAACCACCCTGACTGCCACCCCTTCACTGTCTCCACAAAGGAGCCCTCGGGCCATGTGACATTGGGCATCTTGCCCACCATGGCACCTCTGCACTCTGCTTGTTGGCCTCTCACCACCTTCGGCTTTATATTGAAGGTCTTCAGCCATAGGCTGAAGTGAGGTGGGATACGGAGAAAGGCCTCGCAAATGACTATAAATGATGAAATGCTGAGGATAAAGTTGGGGGCTAGATCATGAAATTCCAGCCCATAGTAAAACATGAGTCCGCGGACAAATGGGTGGAGAGGGAATCAAATGGGTGGAGAGGGAATCCCAGCCCGCGGACGAAATGTGTGAGAAACATGACCCTCTCATGGGGCTCTGGGGTAGGGATGATCTGTCCCTCGGTCGAGAGACGGTGAGCAATCTCCTTGGCCAGGTATCCGGCCTCTCGGAGCTCCTTGATGTCTTTCTTCTTAACAAAGGAGGCCATCCACTTGCCACCAGCTCCAGATCTGGACTTGGTTGGAGTGCTCTCTCCGGCGGGGGAAGCTAGGGCTTAGGCGCTGGAGCTCAGGAATGGATGGGCAGAGGAAGGAGAAGGCAAGGGCAACTGATGGTGAATCCTTATGACCTTATAAAGGTCACAAATGTTAAACGCCTTCCCACTCGCTTTGAAACTCGCCTATTCCAAAGGGCTGTGTAAATAGCACAGTTGGGTTACCCATGCCCGTATTAATGAGAATCTCGTAATAAGGGGACACGATCTCTGCTTTGACAAGATGTGCCAATGGCAAACGCGTCTCGAAACATGGAGCGATAGACGAAAAATGGTTCAAAATTATGACCAGAAAAATGTGATGTCATGTTACGAGAAGTTTTCAGCAGATTGGACGTGTGTAAAATTATATTCTCTCTGCGGTTGTGTGTGGTGTGTGTTACAGGTCCGGACACGTCGATACGTCCGAAGACTATTGTGGGTTTGGAAGGAGGAACCCGCCTTGCAATGCCGAAGACAGGCCTACGCGCCGGATACCTTGTCATTGAAGCTAGGTTCAAGGGCTACTGATGGAGTCCTGGACTAAGGGGTCTTCGGGCGTCCAGCCTGTTAGCCATGGGTCGGACTGATGGGCTGTGAAGATATGAAGACCGAAGACTACACCCATGTCAGGATGGGACTCTCCTTGGCGTGGAAGGCAAGCTTGGCGACTAAATATGTAGATTCCTTTCTTTGTAACCGACCTTGTGTAACCCTAGATCCTCGCGGTGTCTAAATAAACCTGAGGACTTAGTCCGGAGGACATATATTATCATAGCCATACAAGCTAGACCTCTAGCGTTTAGCCATTACGATCTCATGGTAGATCAACTCTTGTAATACTCATATTCATCAAGATCAATCAAGCAGGATGTAGGGTATTACCTCCATAAAGAGGGCCCGAACCTAGGTAAAACATTGTGTCCCTGTCTCCTATTACCATCGACCTTAGACGCACAGTTCGGGACCCCCTACCCGAGATCCGCCGGTTTTGACACCGACAGGGGGGTTCCGATAACCGTCCGACACTCCGGTTTTCTCCGAAATCACCCGGAACACTTCCGGTGTCCGAATATAGCCGTCCTATATATCAATCTTTATGTATCGACCATTTCGATACTCCTCGTCATGTCCGTGATCATATCTAGGACTCCGAACTACCTTCGGTACATCAAAACACATAAACTCATAATACCGATCGTCACTAAACGTTAAGCGTGCGGACCCTACGGGTTCGAGAACTATGTAGACATGACCGAGACTCATCTCCGGTCAATAACCAATAGCGGAACCTGGATGATCATATTGGTTCCAACATATTCTACCAAGATCTTCATCGGTCAAACCGCACAACAACATACGTTGTTCCCTTTGTCATCGGTATGTTACTTGCCCGAGATTCGGTCATCGGTATCTCAATACCTAGTTCAATCTCGTTACTGGCAAGTCTCTTTACTCATTTCGTAATGCATCATCCTGCAACTAACTCATTCGTCACATTTCTTGCAAGGCTTATAGTGATTTGCATTACCGAGAGGGCCCAAAGATACCTCTCCGATACATGGAGTGACAAATCCTAATCTCGATCTATGCCAACTCAACAAACACCATCGGAGACACATGTAGAGCATCTTTATAGTCACCTAGTTACGTTGTTACGTTTGATAGCACACTAAGTGTTCCTCCGGTATTCGGGAGTTGCATGATCTCATAGTCATAGGAACATGTATAAGTTATGGAGAAAGCAATAGCAGTAAACTAAATGATCATCATGCTAAGCTAACGGATGGGTAAAGTCAATCACATCATTCTCTAATGATGCGATCACATTAATCAAATGACAACCCATGTCTATGGTTAGGAAACATAACCATCATTTATTCAATGAGCTAGTCAAGTAGAGGCATACTAGTGACACTCTGTTTGTCTATGTATTCACACATGTACTAAGTTTCGGTTAATACAATTCTAGCATGAATAATAAACCTTTATCATGATATAAGGAAATATAAATAAAAACTTTATTATTGCCTCTATGGCATATTTCCTTCAGTCTCCCACTTGCACTAGAGTCAATAATCTAGATTACATTCTAATGATTCTAACACCCATGAAGTCTTGGTGCTGATCATGTTTTACTCGTGAGAGAGGCTTATTCAACGGGTCTGCATCATTCAGATCTGTATGTATCTTGCAAATCTCTATGTCTCCCTCCTTGACTTGATCGCAGATGGAATTGAAGCGTCCCTTGATGTGTTTGGTTCTCTTCTAAAAATCTGGATTCATTTGCCAAGGCAATTGCACCAGCATTGTCACAAAAGATTTTCATTGGACCCGATGCACTAGGTATGACACCTAGATCGGATATGAACTCCTTCATCCAGATTCCTTCATTTGCTGCCTCCGAAGCAGCTATGTACTCCACTTCACACGTAGATCCCGCCACGACGCTCTGCTTGGAACTGTACCAACTGACAGCTCCACCACTTAATAAAAACACATATCTAGTTTGTGACTTAGAGTCATCCGAATCAGTGTCAAAGCTTGCATCAACGTAACCATTTACGACGAGCTCTTTGTCACCTCCATATACGAGAAACATATCCTTAGTCCTTTTCAGGTATTTTAGGATGTTCTTGACCGTTGTCCAGTGATCGACTCCTGGATTACTTTGGTACCTCCCTGCTAAACTAATAGCAAGGCACACATCAGGTCTGGTACACAACATTGCATACATGATAGAACCTATGGCTGAATCATAGGGAATGACTTTCATTTTCTCTCTATCTTCTGGAGTGGTCGGGCATTGAGTCTGACTCAACTTCACACCTTGTAACACAGGCAAGAACCCTTTCTTTGCTTGATCCATTTTGAACTTCTTCAAAACTTTATCAAGGTATGTGCTTTGTGAAAGTCCAATTAAGCATCTTGATCTATCTCTATAGATCTTGATGCCCAATATATAAGAAGCTTCACCGAGGTCTTTCATTGAAAAATTCTTATTCAAGTATCCTTTTATGCTATTCAGAAATTCAATATCATTTCCGATCAACAATATGTCATCTACATATAATATCAGAAATGCTACAGAGCTCCCACTCACTTTCTTGTAGATACAGGCTTCTCCAAAATTCTGTATAAACCATATGCTTGGATCACACTATCAAAGCATATATTCCAACTCCAAGAGGCTTGCCCCAGTCCATAAATGGATCGCTGGAGCTTGCACACTTTGTTAGCACCTTTTGGATTGACAAAACCTTCTGGTTGCATCATAGAAAACTCTTCTTTAAGATATCCATTAAGGAATGCAGTTTTGACATCCATTTGCCAAATCTCATAATCATAAAATGCGGCAATTGCTAACATGATTCGGACGGACTTAAGCATCACTACGGGTGAGGTCTCATTGTAGTCAACTCCTTGAACTTGTCAAAAACCTTTTGCAACAAGTCGAGCTTTGTAGACAGTAACATTACCGCCAATGTCAGTCTTCTTCTTGAAGATCCATTTATTCTCTATGGCCTGCCAATCATCGGGCAAGTCAACCAAAGTCCACACTTTGTTCTCATATATGGATGCTATCTCAGTTTTCATGGCCTCTAGCCATTTTGCGGAATCTGGGCTCATCATCGCTTCCTCATAGTTCGTAGGTGAGGGAGTCCTGGACTAAGGGGTCCTCGGGCGTCTGACATATTAGCCATGGGCCGGACTGACGGGTTGTGAAGATACGAAGACTGAAGACTGCACCCATGTCCGGATGGGACTCTCCTTGGCGTGGAAGGCAAGCTTGGCAACCGGATATGTAGATTCCCTTCTTTGTAACCAACCTCGTGTAACCCTAGATCCTCCCGGTGTCTATATAAACTGGAGGACTTAGTCCGGATATGACACTCATTATCATAGCCATACAAGCTAGACCTCTAGGATTTAGCCATTAGGATCTCGAGGTAGATCAACTCTTGTAATACTCGTATTCATCAATATCAATCAAGTAGGACATACGGTATTACCTCCATAGAGAGGGCCCAAACCTGGGTAAACATCGTGTCCCTTGTCTCCTGTTACCATCGACCTTAGACGCATAGTTCGGGACCCCCTACCCGAGATCCGTCGGTTTTGACACCGACATTGGTGCTTTCATTGAGAGTTCCACTATTGTGTAGCCAAAAGGTTTGATGGACCCTTCAATCGTCCATATTGACGCTGTCCAAGGAGAAACTTTCCTCCTCGGACAGATCTTCGTGTTCGGCGGCTTCGTACTGCGGGCCAATTTGCTTGGCCATCTGGAGCAGATCGAAAGCGACGTCCCCGGCCATCAGGGCCCCCGATTTCCTCCGCTTGTTCTGCTTCGTTGATGGTTTGACAGATGGTTGAGTTAACCGAAGCAAAAAGGTACCTGGTTCCACAGGTAGCTTAAATGCAGCGCGCTTTGACAGGTAGTCAGCGATGTCATTCTCCGTCCGGGGAACGTGCTCCGCTTGTATACCGTCGAAGCACTCCTCCAGCTTCCTCACCTCATCTACGTAGGACTCCATCAACGGACTCTGGTAATATTTCTTGACCTATCTGACGACAAGCTGCGAATCACCCCTGACGATGAGCTTCTTCACCCCGAGGTCTGCCGCGATCCTGAGACTGGCAAGTATCCCCTCATACTCAGCAGTGTTGTTTGTGGACATCTCCCTGGGAAAGTGCATCTGGATCACATACTTGAGGTGCTCTCTGGTGGGTGTGACAAGCAGCACACCAGCATCGGCGCCTTGCTGCGAGAAAGCCCCGTCAAAGTACATGATCCAAGCGCGACTTGCTTCCTTGCCGGGGAGAGCGGTCTCCTGGATTTGTTCGTCGGGCTTGAGGTCCATTCTGCAATGAACTCCGCCAATACTCTGCTCTGGATTGTTGAAGTACTTTCAAACTTCAACCCAAAGCTTGACAACTCCAAGGCCCACTCCACAATCCTTCCGGTTGCATCTGGGTTGTGTAGTATCCGCTGCAACGGGAGGCGGGTGACGTCAGTGATCTCGTGGGCTTGGAAGTAATGACGCAGCTTCCTTGAGGCCATAAGGAGGCCGAAGAGCAATTTCTGCACACCAGAGTACCTTGACCTGCCCCCTACAAGGGGGAGTGAAAGTGCTAGTTATCGACTAGAGGGAGGGGCTGAATAGATGATTTTTATGAAAGTCTTCAAAACATGGAAGTTTCGAAGACAAATGATAGAAATGAACCTATAAACATGCAGCGGAAGGTAGACTACACTAGGCAAGCTATAGTCAAGTATTCAATGAAGTGAAAGCACGAAGACTAATAGTAGCAGTACATATCAGGATGGAAGATAGTATGAAGCCAATGAGAACAAACAGTCACACAGTGAAGACAAATAGATAATGCAAACAGGTAATGATTTCACAAGGACCAACTGTAAATTAAGAGATGGGAAGGATAGAACCAGTTGCTTAGTGAAGAAGACAATGATTTGTTGGACCAGTTCCAGTTGCTGTGACAACTGTACGCTTGGTTAGGGAGGCTAAGATTTAACTCAGAAGACCGTGTCTTCACCTTATTCCCCTTGAGCTAAGGACACACAGTCCTCGCCCAATCACTCAAGAAATCTTCAAGGTAGACTTCCAAACCTTCACAGACTTTGTTCATCGGCGATCCACAATGACTCTTGGACACTCAGAACACGACGCCTAACCGACTGGAGGATTCATAGTCCTCAAGTGTAACAAGTCTTCAGATCACACAGACAGGAAGACTTCAGTGATGCCTAACACTCTTTGGCTCTGAGTGTTTAGGGCTTTGTCCTCGCAAGGATTTCTCTCTCAAAAGCTTCGGAGGTGGGTTGCTCTCAAACGACAAAAGTCGTGCACTAACTCTGAGTAGCCACCAATTTATGGTGTAGGGGGTGGGCTATTTATAGCCACTAGGCAACCCGACCTGATTTGTGTGAAATAACCCTGGGTCACTAAGGAACTGACACGTGTTCCAACGGTCAGATTTCAAACACACGCGACAACTTTACTTGGGCTACAAGTAAAGCTGACTCATCCAACTCTGGATAAGATTTGCTCTCATTGTCATCGCTCGAAGACATAGGATTTTGGTTAATAATCACTTGAGTCACTCTGACTTTGTTCACTAGGACCCCACTTAATAGTACGGTGGTTCCTATGACTCAACAAAGAAGAAAAGGAAATAACAAAACAACTAAGTCTTCGAGCTCCATAGTTTTCACGCGATGTCTTCTCTTGTCATAGTCTTCAATGTGAATATCTTCACATACCACCTTTGTCTTCAATGTCTTCATACATTTTTAGGGGTCATCTCCGGTAGGTAAACCGAAACAATGAGGGACTACTACCTGTGTTATCCTGCAATTCTCACAAACACATTAGTCTCTCAACCAGGTTTGTCGTCAATACTCCAAAACCAACTAGGGGTGGCACTAGATGCACTTACAATCTCCCCCTTTTTGGTGATTGATGAAAAACTGGTTGAAGTTTTCAACGGGGATAAAAGTATGTGAGATTGTAAATGATTTAGGTATTGTCTTCGTAAGTAGCAGAAAGGCTCCCCCTAAAGATGTGCATATAAGTATTTTGCTTTTGAATGCAAATGCACATGGCAGGTTGTACTTGCGGAGCTCCTCTTCTACTTATGAAGACAATTCATCATGCATGAAAGGATATAACAAAGATAATGACATGCATAATGAAAAATGGACGTCTGCGAAATGACTTCGTGCGGGATTTATCATCGCATCATAGAATAGCAAACAAGTAGCAGACAACCATCAAGTTTAAGTGTTACAACTCAAAGAACCAAATGTATCAAAAGCGAGAGTTGTAAACACTAGGCAAAAATATAAAGCAACCGCCCATTTGGACCCGCTTGAAGACTATCAACTCATATGCTTCTCCCCCTTTTGTCAGTAAGGACCAAAAAGGTTTGAAGACATAGAGCCTCTACTCGTTCCCAGAAGGAGTAGGAGAAGATGCAGGGTCAGCGTTGGTGTTTGGCGGTGCAGAAGAACTTGGTGCAGTGTCAACACACACTGAAGTTGGAGGTGGTGAAGTAGCATTATCTTGATCATCTATGACTCTAGCATTCATCATTGTAGCTGAGGACGAATAGTCAGAGTCTTCAAGCGATGGAGTTCGACGCAAGACAGCATTCCTTGGAGGAGTGGAGTCAAACTTGAAATTTTCAATGAAGCCATCGTCTTGAAGATCTGCTTCAGCACTAAGCAATGTCAAACTCTTCCATGACCTCCGACAGGTTTCATGTGTAACAAAGGCATTCTTGGTGGCAATATTCGAATGTGATTGATGTCCACCAAGAGGCTTTGCATCTGACGCTTAAGCCAGTCATGATGCTTGTCCTGTTTCTGATGTAGGCGACAAGAAGCTCTCAGTCATTGAGAACACGAGATCGCTTCCGAGGCCTTTGAGCAATGGTGCTTTTAGTGGCTTCAGTTTGGGTGCAAGGAGCACGTGTATTGTCAGCCAAGGGATAAACACGAGAAATAGCCTGAACTCCTTCAATGGGCTGTGAGAAGCTTTGGTGATCAGCAGTGTGAAGAGTAACAGGCTCTTTGGCAGGCTCTAGGTAGATGGCTCCAGCAGATAGATCAACCTCTGGCAAGAATATGAGATGATTGTGTGCAGAAGGCTGATAGTTGATTGCAGAGTGAAGCTTTATTAGGCGCATTACCCATGGAGCATAGAACTTTAGACCAAAGATGTCGGAGCCAGATGCAGCCAATTGCCTGATAAAAAAGTCTTGAGCATTGAAGCAAATGCCATTGAAGATATAGAAAACCAAAGTCTTCATTGCTCCTTCAAGCTTCGCTGCAGAAGAATGTCCTTTAATAGGCCATAGAGTACGCCTGATGATATGATAAATGGTGCGGGGCAGATACTCGAGGTCTTCAACAAAGAATTTTGTTGGGTATTCAGCGTCGCGTGGCAGAGGCTTCATCATGCTCAGCATTTGGCTCAAATTAGGCTCTGGCTTTTGGAATATGCTCTCCAAAGCATTCTGGTGTAGTTGACAACCTGGTCATAATGTTCGCCAGGAGTGGGCAGGGCTGTAAGCTCAATGATGTCTTGGGCTTTAGCTTCATGATGTACATCGCCCATCATCCACTCAAGGATCCATGTCTTCAGATCCCTGTTGTAGCCACGAATGTGGAGGGTAGCATAGAATTGAAGCAGAAGCTCTTCATTCCAATGTTCTTTTGCTATCACAAATGGGAGAAGACCAGCATCTTTGAAGCAGTCGAGGGCTTCTTCTAGGCAAGGCGGGCCAGCCACGGCTTCGCTGTCTAGACGCATATGAGGCAATATGCGCCCTTGATCATAGAGAACACAAGAAGAGTAACTGCGCTGCTGATAGCTCCAGAATCGATCAGATGAAATTCCTGGCTTGGAATAGGGGTTCATGGCACTATCAAAGGAAGTGTTGTGCGCAATGAAGCCATTCGCATTGAACGATCCTGGTGAGGTTGTTGTACCTGGAAACCTGGGGAACCTTGGCTTCGGCTTCTGGACCTGAGGCCTGTGCTTGATATGATAGTCAAATTGTGGACCAGCAGCAGGTGGAGGAACTAGAATGGGCCATTTGACAGTGACCAGCTGACCATGATCATATGCTTGCTCAATGGTGTGTGGCCGTGGAGGCGGTACATGAGCAGTGGCAGTGGCAGTGGTATTGACTTCTGGCTGCAGATTTGCGTTAGGAGCAGCATTGGCTTCAGGTGCAATCACTTCTGGCACCACATTAACTTCAGGCGCCACAATAGCTTCAGCCATGACAACGTCATTGGCTTTAGTATGGGTGTTGGTGGTTGCCTCAATGTTATCAACCTCCACTCGAGTAGCTGGAGGGTCGGACACGTTCTCCTCGAGAACAACTAGGGTTGGTTGCGGGTGTAGCAACACGTTCTTCTTCATTTCTTGGCTCTTCTTGTTCATCGACTGATGCAACTAGAATATCTTCAGCCGCTTTGGCTTCAAACTCGAGGATGTTCGCAGTAGGAGAGGCTTCAGGAAAGACTTGGCGTGAAATGGATTGGCGCTCTTCTCCTTCTGGAACACTTGACAGAGTGACCTGTGGCCTTGGTCCTTTGCAAAGCCTGCGGAACGCTGGCAATGCTTGTGAAGATGGAGTTGGTTGGGCCACAAAGTCATTATCTTCAAGCACCGGAGTGGTGACTTGAGGTGGGGGAGTACTTGGTGATTCTTCTTGACGGGGGGAGTCTTGTGGGTGATCAGCCCATGAGTCATCCTGAGCAATTGGCGTCAATGGACGACCAATGCTGATGAGTTTGCTATTTGTGAGAACAGGCGATGATACCACATTGTGTTCGATCTGAGGAAGGACTTCATCATCTTCAACATTGTCTTGATGACCAATGTATTCAGCTGCGGTGGGGTCAACAGCTGGAATGTCTTCAGCTTCAGGAGCCTCTGTGGAAGCAGGCTCATGAACTATCAACTGGCGCTCACTATGTTTAGACGCAGGACGAGCCACTGAGATCGACTCGACAACAAGGGGCTCTGGGGAGCAGCCTGGTCTTTCTTCTTTGTCTTTCTCTTTTTTGTCGGTGGAGCGTCGTCAGTGGTGTGCCTGGTCTTGCACTTGCGGGCTTCGGCTTTAGCTGCCCTTGTTTTCTTGAGCTCCGAAGCCACTATGGGGACCTTAGGCTTCGAGCCTGTCATACTGGCAGGGAAGACAATGTGAGGTTCTTCCTACCTTGATGCTTCAGGTGGGGCCACAACAGGCTTCTTCTTCTTCTTGGCAGCCATTCTGGGGTCGATGCTAGGTCGCCCTAGAGCCTTGCGCTTTTCAGCTTCATTGTAGCCTTGAACACATTTGGCAGCCAGGTGTTTCATAGGCTCTCGAGAACCTTTAGCTTCTTCACGTTTCTTGTGGAACGCCTCCTTGAGCTCATGCAACATGACCTTGAAATTTTGGACGTCTGCCACGTTGAGCTTGGCCATGTGCTTCTTGAACTGAGCCTTTTCATAGTCAATCTTGTGCTTTAGCTCAACAATTCTCTGTGCAAGAGCCAGCTCAAGAGAAATGGATCCATGGAAGGAGACGCTGAGGCCAATTGGGAGTTGAAGATCACCAAAACTGAGGTCTGGGCTGTCGAACCACTCATCAATGAACTTGTACATGATCTCCACATCAAAGAGGGGAAGATCATTGAAGATTTCCACCTCTTGCTTGCTCTTTATAAGCAGCTCAAGAGCATCATCGCCAAGATCGTCGTCGCTAGACAGATCAATGGCTTCGTTCTCATTCCCCAGAACAGCAGCAGGGGTTAATGCTTGACCAGTTGGTTGCATGGGCTTCTTCATCTTGTCAGACTTGGAGATGCAAGAGAGATCTTCAGACTTCACACTAGCTTCAGGAGGTGCAGTGGCCAGAGGCTTCGCCCACAAAACTTTTGGTGCATAGGAGGGCTTTGAAGCCTTTGATTTCTTTTGCTTCACGAGCTTCGGTGGTGCAGGCGCTTCGTCAGAATCAGCGTCATCTGCAGAGTGATCCACGGCTGCCCCTTGAACCTGAATGTGAGTGATGAGACCTTCAAGGTTCTAGAAGGGCCCAACAATATTGGGTTCAACATCGCGTGTGCCGTCGGCACGAGGAGCAGAGGGACCGGGGTTGAAGTCTAACCCTAGCGACTTCTTGTTCTCTTTGGCAGAAGTTTTGGCAAACTGGAAGTTGCACTTAAAGAGATTGTCTTCACGACACCATAACAGAGAGGATGGGTCGGCATTAGCAGGCTGGGGTCCATGGATCATGCAAGGGTAGAAGCCTTGAGCAATAGCTTCAGACTTCGACTTAGGCTGAAGACCTTTGTATATAATATCTCCCAGGGGACCTTGATGGCATTCTTTTCAGCATATTCGTCAGTGACAAATTTGTACTTGAACCATTCCTGTGCCCAATGTCTTCGAATCCATTGGATTCGGTTCTTGCGTTCTCCATAGGTCTCTTCTAGATCTGACTTGTATAGCTCATAGAGATCCGGTGGCAGGTCCTTAGTAGTGTTTTCATGGCGCTGTCTGCCGCCTTTCCTGACTGATTTTTCTGTCGCCATGAAGTTCAGACTGAATGGCTTCAGAACTTTCAAAGGCTTCCTTCTGCTGGTCATACAGGAATTAGCTTCGGGAGAATTGATGTGATGCTGTAAGAACTCTGCAAATGAATGCAGACTATGAGAACCAAGGGATTCTCCCACGGACATGTACCTGTGACATCATTAGAGATGCGAGGGAAGGGGAAGAGGTCATATGCATTCTCAGAAGATTTTGAAGATAAATCAGTTTAGAAGACATTGACCTCATTGTGCGAAGAGATTCACTCATATGTAGAGAGTTGGTTCCAGATTTGTACGAATCCACGAATAAGTACAAGTGAGGAATCTAACTACTTTGTCAAGCATAAGTGAACATACTAGGCATGTTATGAGATGCAGAAAAGGATAGATTCAATTTGTTGGGACAGAAACCATGTGAGGTTGAAAAGGATGAATCTATCGGATCAAAAGGACTGTAAAGAAGAGCTTTTATTTACCACTCGAGGAACTGCTAGACGGAGTAGAAGATGAGGCCGAGCAGTTCGATCTTCCATGCCCTAACTTGGCGACGGAGGACACCTACGGCGAAGGCAGAGAAGACGATGTCCGCGGTCGGCGTGAGGACGACATCGGTGAGGTCACGGAAGCTAAGTGCTTCGTCGCCAGCGTCGTCGAGGGCTAGCGGTGGCGCTAGGGTTTGTGCGAGAAGGAGAAGTGGAAGAAGAGATAATGACTGGGGTGTGGCGTGTATTTATAAGGATAGGGACGGCACATCGTTATTACGCAGGTGCCCCTGGCGGTTCACATCTGAAGGACACGTGGCGAACATGCAACACAATTTGAGGTTGTTCCATGTTCCCACGCACACCTGGATTGTCGGGTGGTCGTTCCCACTTCTCCGGGTTTCAGGCAAAAATGATTGAGCATTTAAATCAGATTTAATGTTTGTCTCTGTGTCTTCTTTTGACAAGGATGCAGAGAAGACATTCGACAGTTTCAATAGAATGCATATGATTTGGATAGATAGAGTTTGAGGCAGAAAGCATAGAGAGGTTAGGGTCCGATCACATTCACTTAGTTCAAAAGATTCAAACGAGAAGACATAGCTATAAGTGAATGCTGTAGAGGACAGAACACTAATATATGTATATATCAGAATACAACCAAATCAACATAGTGAAGATAAACATGAGGACATGTTGAAATTTGAAGACAAACCAAATGCGAAGACATAGCAAATGTAATGCCATGAGACAAACACTTCAAATAGAAGAATTTGGTGATGGCGCTACCCACCGTATAGGAAGTATTAGACCCAGACACGATGCACAATTATCATGGCGCTTCGAAGTCAAATTCCGCGTTGATGTATTCACACTTGGAATGTAATTATTCATTGATTGAAGATATACTTTACTTCGTGTGTTGCACATCTAAGTCATCAACATGAATAAGTGTTAGGATGTGTGCCTGATCACAAGACATTTGAGGATTCCAAGATATTTAGCTCACACCGCAACTTGCAAAACCTTTTCTCATCCAAGGGCTTTGTGAAGATATCTGCCAGTTGCTCTTCAATGTTGACGTGTATGATATCAATATCTTCCTTCATGACATGATCTCTCAGAAAGTGATGACGAATTTGAATGTGTTTTGTCTTCGAGTGCTGAACAGGGTTGTTGGCAATCTTGATGGCGCTTTCGTTGTCGTAGTAGAGTGGTACTTGTTTCAGATGGATGCCATAGTCCTTGAGTGTTTGCTGCATCCATAGAAGCTGAGCGCAGCAAGATCTAGCAGCGATGTATTCAGATTCAGCAGTGGAGAGTGATACATAGTTCTGCTTCTTTGAAGACCAACAGACAAGTGATCGTCCCAGAAAGTGACATGTGCCTGATGTAGACTTCTGATCTACCTTGTCACCAGCATAATCAGCATCCGAGAACCCAACTAGATCAAACTCTGAGCTCTTTGGATACCATAATCCTAATGTTGGGGTGTAAGCCAAATATCGAAGAATTCGCTTCACAGCTAAGTGATGCGATTCCTTTGGTGCCGCTTGGAATCGAGCACACATGCAAACACTAAGCATAATATCTGGCCTAGATGCACATAAATAAAGCAAAGAACCAATCATGGAGCGGTATACCTTTTAATCGAACTCTTTACCATTGGCGTCAGGATCCCAGATGACTCTTGGTTAGCATTGGCGTCGTGTAACCTTTGCAGTCTTGCATTCCAAACTTCTTCATGCAATCTTTGAGGTATTTCTCTTGAGATATGAAGATGCCATTGCATTGCTGCCGTATTTGAAGACCAAGGAAGAACTTCAGCTCACCCATCATGGACATCTGATATTGCTCTTGCATCATGTGTCCAAACTCATCACTGTATTTTTGATTAGTGCAGCCAAAGATAATGTCATCCACATATATTTGGCACACAAACAGTTCACCATCATATGTCTTCGTGAAGAGTGTGGGATCCAGGGAACTAGGTTTGAAGCCTTTGCTCTTCAGGAAGTCTTTGAGTGTGTCATACCAAGCACGAGGGGCTTGTTTGAGGCCATACAGTGCCTTATTGAGTTTGTATACCATATCAGGGTGTTTTGGATCTTCAAAACCAGGCGGTTGTGCAACATACACTTCTTCTTCAATCTTTCCATTGAGAAAGGCACTCTTCACATCCATTTGATACAGAAGGATGTTATGATGATTTGTATAGGCTAGCAGTATGCGAATAGCTTCAAGCCTAGCCACATGAGCAAATGTTTCATCAAAGTCAATTCCTTCAACTTGAGTGTATCCTTGAGTAACGAGACAAGCCTTGTTTCTGACAACTTGACCATGCTCATCTTGCTTGTTGCGATATATCCATTTAGTGCCTATGATATTGTGTTTATAAGGATCAGGACGCTTGACCAGTTCCCATACATTATTCTGATCGAACTGTTGAAGCTCTTCTTGCATAGCTTGAATCCATTTAGGTTCCATGAAGGCTTCATCAACTTTCTTGGGTTCAGATATTGAGACAAATGCAAAGTACCCACAGAAATTTGCTAGCTGTGTTGCCCTTGAACGATTGAGTGGACCATGTGCATTGATGCTATCAATTTTTTTCTCAATCTGTACTTCATTTGCAACACGAGGATGAGCTGGATGAAGATTTTGCTCTTGCTGATCATTGTCATCGTTTGGAGGATTGTCTTCAGCCTGAGCATTGTCTTCAGGTTGATTAGATGCAGAAATGATAAGTTCCTCTTCAGGCTGTACTTCAGATGTTCTCCAGTTCCCATAAGCTTGATAGATTCACTAGGTGGAATTTCATCTAGCACATTTGGTAGGTGCTCTCTTCGCGAGCCGTTAGTCTCATCGAACCGCACATCCACAGTTTCAACCACTTTATAGTGAAAGATGCTGAAGACTCTATAGGAGTGTGAATCCTTTCCGTAACCAAGCATAAAACCTTCATGTGCTTTCGATGCAAATTTTGAAGTGTGATGTGGATCCTTGATCCAGCACCTAGCACCAAATACTCTGAAGTAACTAACATTTGGCTTCTTACCAGTGAGGAATTCATAGGATGTTTTCTTCAGAAGCTTGTGAAGATAAACACGGTTGATGACATGGCATGCAGTATCAATAGCTTCAGGCCAGAACTTTCTTGGTGTCTTGTATTCATCGAGCATTGTCCGAGCCATCTCAATGAGTGTTCTGTTCTTGTGTTCCACGATGCCATTCTGCTGCGGCTTGTATGGAGCTGAGAACTCATGAGTGATGCCCAATGTATCAAGATAAGTGTCGAGGCCGGTGTTCTTGAATTCAGTGCCATTGTCACTTCTGATGTGCTTGATCTTGACGCCATAGTTGTTCATGGCTCGATTGGAGAAAAAGTCTGAAGACATCCTGCACTTCAGTCTTGTAGAGGATTATGTGTACCCATGTATATCTTGAATAATCATCAACAATGACGGAGCCATAGAGACAAGTAGTAGTAGTTAGAGTAGAGTAGTGAGTAGGGCCGAAGAGGTCCATGTGTAGCAGTTCAAAGGGTTGAGTCGTTGTCATGATTTTCTTTGAGGGATGCTTGGCCCTCGTCATCTTTCTAGATTCGTAGGCACCGCATAAGTGATCCTTCTTGAACTTGACGCCCTCAATGCCTATGACGTGCTTCTTCTTTGCGAGAGGAAGCAAATTCCTCATGCCAGCATGCCCTAGCCTTCGATGCCAGAGCCAGCACTCTGAAGCTTTTGCAAGAAGACATACGGCAAGCTGTGGTCCTGCTGAGAAATCTACCATGTACAAATCATCTTTCCGATACCCTTGAAAGACTAGAGACTTGTCAGATTCCATTAGAACAAGGCAACGATATTTTCCAAATATCATAATCATGTTCAAATTGCAAAGCGTTGAGACAGACATTAATTTGAAACCAAGGGATTTAACAAGCATCACTTTATCCATGTGTTGATCCTTTGAGATTGCAACTCTACCTAGACCCAATACCTTGCTTTTACCAGTGTCAGCAAATGTGATGTGACTCTTCTCAGATGGACGTAAGGTTCAGTCCATGAGAAGACTTTGATCACCAGTCATATGATTAGTGCATCCACTATCGATAATCCATTCTAAAGCAGCTGGTGTCATACCCTACAGAACAGTTAGGGGGATAGGCTTCACGAAGAGTATTGTGAAGCATAAGAATTTGACGAGCAAATGAATTATGAAAGCTCAGACCTAGGTTAGAACTGATAGGATGCATGTTAAGCGAATCAGAAATGAAATACATAATAAGATCATTTGGGCATTTTATCTTGTGCCCCACAAGATGTTTTAGGTCCCCAGCAATAGCTTTAGATGCCTTTGATTTCCGGCTGGAGACCATTCCCTGCAAAAGAGAGTTAAGTTTTCTTAGCCACCCACATCTTCAGGTGTGGCTTCGAAGCAATGAGTTCTGGGTCTAGCAAATAGTCTTGCAGGTGGTGAATAATACTCATAAGAATAAGCAGAGTAGTTCTGGGTCTTATGAACATGGCGGTTTGATGAAACACACTCATATTCATAGGCCTGAGTATGGTTTCCCTGCAAAACATTTGTGTTAGTGCGACTCAGGCGAGTCCTCTGTCTGTATGAAGCCTTTGGACCATATGAAGCCTGTGGTCTGGGGTTTGTCTTCTTCCCTTGTGGTGTCATGACGACATTCACAGGAAGATTCTCCAAACACCTTTTGGGCACCCAGACTTTCTTCATAGGTGGCCCATTCCCGCAGTTAGTACCAATATACATGGCAAACACTTCACCATTCTGATTCTTAAACAGTTTATAGTTTGCATCAAAGGAATCATCAATGACAATAGAGTTAGCACAAGTGAAGCCAGATAGGGTGGATGGATCCACTAAAGGTTCCTTTGCAGCAACCCATGTGGTTTTGGGGTACTGCTCAGGCTTCCAGTAAGAGCCATCAACATTCATTTTCCTTTTGAACCCAACACCCTCTTTCCTAGGGTTTCGGTTCGGAATCTACTTTTTGAGGACATCGCACAGTGTCTGATGCCCTTTGAGACTTTTGTACATCCCTATTTCAAGCAATGTCTTTAACCTAGCATTTTCATCAGCAATAGTAGTGGTATCCTTAGCAGAGGGGTTAGTTACCACATCAGCAATTGAAGATATTGCAACAGTAGTAGCAGTAGAACATTCAGCAATAGAAGTAGTGTTATCACGCTCAAGGCATTTTAGACATGGTGGTTCAAAACCTTCCTGAGCGGGACTGATCTGTTGAGCGCGAAGTGACTCATTTTCCTTTTGAATATCTTCATGAACCGCTCTTAATTTCTCAAGTTCTTGCTTCCTTTGAAGATAATCATAGGAAAGCTTTTCATGAGTTGTTGAGAGTGTTTCATGACGACTTTCAAGTTCCTCATACTTAACATGAAGAATTTGTATGTCTTCAGTTAAGAACTGAGATCGAGTCATTTCAGCGTCCAATAGGTCATTGCTTTTGTCTAACAGTTTTTGAATATGTCCCATAGCTTTCTGTTGTTTAGTTGCAATTTTAGCAAGTGTTTTATAGCTGGGTTTGGAATCACAATCAGAGTCATCTTCACTTGATGTTTGATAGTGAGCATTGTGTGAGTTTACCTTGGCACCACGTGCCATGAAGCAATAGGTTGGAGTGGAGTCGTCCTTGTCATTAGCATCAGCGTCGGTGACAAAGTCATTGTCTTCAGTGTTGAAGATGGACTTGGCAACATAGGCTGTAGCCAGACTTGCAACGCCAGAGTCGGACTCCTCCTCAGACTCCACCTCCGCCTCCTCAGACGCAGACTCCTCCTCTGAATCCATTTCCTTGCCAACAAACGCACGAGCCTTGCCAGATGAGCTCTTCTTGTGTGATGAAGACTTCGAGGAAGACTTGGAAGAAGACTTTGAGTATTTCTTCTTCTTCTTCTTCTTGTCATCAGAATCATATTCCTTGCTCTTCTTCTTCTTGTTCTCATTGTCCCACCGCGGACACTCAGAGATGTAGTGACCAGGTTTCTTGCACTTGTGGCATGTTCTCTTCTTGTAGTCATGGGTAGAGGCTTCATCATTTCTTGAGCCGGATCGAGAAGACTTTCTAAAGCCTTTATTCTTGGTGAATTTCTGGAACTTCTTCACAAGCATAGCAAGCTCCTTTCCAATGTCTTCAGGATCATCAGAACTGTAGTCAGATTCTTCTTCAGAAGAGGAAACAACTTTTGCCTTCAAAGCATGAGTTCGGCCATAGATGGGACCGTAGATCTCTCTTTTCTCATTAAGCTGAAACTCATGTGTGTTGAGCCTTTCAAGTATGTCAGACGGATCGAGTGTCTTGAAGTCAGGGCATTCTTGAATCATCAGGGCTAGGGTGTCAAATGAGCTGTCAAGAGATCTCAGGAGCGTCTTGATGATTTCATGCTTGGTGATCTCAGTAGCGCCGAGAGCTTGAAGCTCATTTGTGATATCAGTGAGGCGATCAAACGTGAGTTGAACATTCTCATTGTCGTTTCTCTTGAAGCGGTTGAAGAGGTTGCAAAGAACACTGATCCTTTGATCTCTCTGTGTTGAAACACCTTCTTTGACCTTAGAGAGCCAGTCCCAGACTAGCTTCGATGTTTCCAGGGCACTCACACGGCCATACTGTCCTTTGGTCAGATGACCATAGATTATGTTCTTGGCAGTACAATCCAGTTGAACGAATTTCTTGACATCAGCAGCGGTGACACCTTCACCAGCCTTGGGAACGCCATTCTTGACGACATACCAGAGGTGGACATCAATGGCTTCAAGATGCATGTGCATCTTATTCATCCAGTATGGATATTTAGTTCCATTGAAGATGGGGCAAGCAGCGGAGATTTTGATTATCCCTGCAGTCGACATAGCTAAAACTCCATGTGGTTAAAACAAATCACACAGAACAAGGGAGTACACTGCTCTGATACCAATTGAATGTGCTAGTTATCGACTAGAGGGGGGGTGAATAGGCGATTTTTATGAAAGTCTTCAAAACATGGAAGTTTTGAAGACAAACAATAGAAATGAACCTATAAACATGCAGCGGAAGGTAGACTACACTAGGCAAGCCATAGTCAAGTATTCAATGAAGTGAAAGCACGAAGACTAATAACAGCTAGGCAGTACGGATCAGGATGGAAGATAGTATGAAGCCAATCAGAACAAACAGTCACACAGTGAAGATAAATAGATAATACAAATAGGTAATGACTTCACAAGGACCAACTGTAAATAAAGAGGTGGGAAGGATAGAACCAGTTGCTTAGTGAAGAAGACAATGATTTGTTGGACCAGTTCCAGTTGCTGTGAAAACTGTACGTCTGGTTAGGGAGGCTGAGATTTAACTTAGAAGACCGTGTCTTCACCTTATTCCCCTTGAGCTAAGGACACACAGTCCTCACCCAATCACTGAGGTAAGTCTTCAAGGTAGACTTCCAAACCTTCACAGACTTCGTTCACTGGCGATCCACAATGACTCTTGGACGCTCAGAACGCGACGCCTAACCGACTGGAGGATTCACAGTCCTCAAGTGTAACAAGGCTTCAGATCACACGGACAGGAAGACTTCAGTGATGCCTAACACTCTTTGGCTCTAGGTGTTTAGGGCTTTGTCCTCGCAAGGATTTCTCTCTCAAAAGCTTCAGAGGTGGGTTGCTCTCAAACGACAAAAGCCGTGCACTAACTCTGAGCAGCCACCAATTTATAGTGTAGGGGGTGGGCTATTTATAGCCACTAGGCAACCCGACCTGATTTGTTCGAAATGACCCTGGGTCACTAAGGAACTGACATGTGTTCCAACGGTCAGATTTCAAACACACGCGGCAACTTTACTTGGGCTACAAGTAAAGGTGACTCATCCAGCTCTGGATAAGATTTGCTCTCATTGTCTTCGCTCGATGTCACATCCCTAGCTAGTCACTGCTTTTCCTTGCATCAATCATCTTGCATCATGTTTAAATTTATGAAAGTTGAATTGGGGAAAGTGGAAAGCCTCAGAAATCATTTCTAAAAATGATCAACATTAAAAATTGCTTCAAATAAACCCAAGAAAATGTTCCTGTTCATTTCTGAAAATATTGGCAAGAGGTAAAATTCAAACCAATATTTTTGGAATCACAGAAATATTTATTTGGGTCTTTGAATTAAGTCAATACTTATTTGAATTGGAGATATAAGTTTCTATAAATACTTTCATAACTCCAATAACTCTAAAAACTTGTGAGTGGCACTGAACCTGTTGTATCAGGCCACATGATAATTTTCAGAAGCTACAAAAATGATTTGGTTTAGAAACTAAATCAAAATAGAGGAATAAAAATAGAAAATAGTAAGAGAAATAAAAAGACAGAGAGAGCTGACCTGGCCTCACCTGTGCAGCCCACCAGAGAGGCCGGCCCACCATTGTAGTAGCCCAGCTGGGCGACGTCAGCCCAACCCACCACTGCAGCCGCCACTGTCTTCAACCTCCTGCCACTAGGCAGGAGACCGTGTGCCCGACGCGCGCGCCCACACGCCTGGCCACCTCCTGCTTCCCGTCGCTGCCCGACACCCAGGACGTTGCCACGCACCCCTGGCCCCTCTCGCTCACTCCCTCGAGCTCACCCCCTCCTCTATTCTCTCTCTCGCACGCACCCGAGTACGCCCGTCGTCGCCGCTCGCAGTAGACGCAGCCACCGCCCCCTCCGCGCCTCTCCGACGTGTCCCCGTGCTCCGCCCCGACCTCCTCTTCCTCCACACCGAGCCGCGTGACGCCGGGAGCCCTACAACGCTGGCCACACTGTCTCCTCCAACCCCGGTCCATCGAGATCGCCGGCGACCGCACGCCGTCACCAAACTGTCCCTGGGCCCACCGAGCTGCTCTACGTGACCCTAGTGAGCTCCTGCTCCGAATCCCCCTCCTCCCCGCCTTTAATTCAAGCTCAAACTGCCGACTCCTTGCTGAACAAGCTCAACACCGCTCGGGCTCGTCGCCGGTGCCACTCCGATGACCATTTGTTCGCGCCAACGTGCCAAACAATGCCTCCGCATCGCGTAGTGCCTTGCCCGCGCTTTAGTTCACGTGATTGCTCGGTGCAGCTATTTCCCCGTGCACAACCGAACTCCGGCCGCCGCTGTCGAGCTCGCCGGTGTCGTTTACGGTGTCCCCGTGTCCAGCCACTTGCACCACTAGATGCGGCAGCTCCCCAGCTTCACGTAGCATGCCTCCGCCGTCGATTTTGTGACCAGGGCGCGAAACCCGCGCTGCTCCGCCGCATCTGGACTCGTCGGCGGCTAAATGTCGGCGACCACGGACCTGTTGACCGGCGTGGGTAGACCCCACTGCCAAGTTTGACCTCCCCCTCTCTCTCACTGACTTGTGGGCCCCGCCCGACTAATTACTCTAGTTAGCACTAATTAACTAGTTAGGTTAGTTACTACAGTCGCTGACCAGTGGGCCCAGCCCAGTTAATTAGGGCTAACTAACTTAGTTGACTGGGTCACTGACCAGTGGGTCCCACTGGTCAGGTTTGACCTGCTCGACGCCTTTGACCTGCTGACGTCACCCCGACGTCATGCTGACGCAGTATATGTTTCTGGGATTTTAAATAAATCAGAAATGATTTATTTTTTTCCAGAAAATACCCAAAACTTCTAAAAATCATAGAAATTCAACCGTAACTCCAAATGAAATAATTTATATATGAAAAATTATCAGAAAAATGCAATCTATCCATCTGTACCATCTTCATGCATGTTTGAACAATGTTTGTCCTCTGTTTTGGACAAAACAAATAAAGGGCATTAAGTAATCATATATGGAGTAGGAATTTGAATCATGTATTCAAACCAACTTCATTTAAATCATATCTAGATGCATTAGCTCAAATCACAGCATATTGCCATGTCATGATCATGCATCATATTGTGGCATTGCATTGATTGTGTTCTTTCTTAGTTGCCAGTGATTGTCCCCTCTCGATAGACGTGTTTCCGACGATGAGTTCGATGACACCGATGAAGAACTATACTATCTTTAGAAGTGCCAGGCAAGCAAAACCCCCTTGTTCATTCCGATACAAACCCACTCTCTCGCTCCTGCTCTCTTTTGCATTAGGACAACAATGACTCAACTGTTACATGCTGCGGTAGTTGAACCCCTTTCCTCTGCATGACCTGTCATTGCCACAGTTAATAGATGAAACCAACTAGCATGAGTAGGAGTTGTTTGAGCCCTGATGTGCCTACTCATTCATGCTTGTTTGTCATGCCTGCTACTGCTTAGAGTTGAGTCAGGTCTGATTCATCGGGAATGAAGTGGAATGGTGATGAACATCTCCTACTGTGTGTGAGCTAACTGTGTGAACATGATTTGGTAAAGGTAGCAGTGAGAGGCCATGTAGGAGTACATGGTGGGTTGTCTCATTTAAACCATCCTCAGGAACTGAGTTCTGTGTTTGTGATCCATGAACAGCTACTACCACGCATTGGGCCCAAAACCAATGGACCCTCTCAACTTATTAACTGCCTTGCCCTCTGTCCAGGAGTTGCAACTAGTTTCTGGTGTTTGTAGGATATGTGTTGGCGGCCGTGCGTAGCGCTGATCCTAGGGGTGGGCTATGATGCGGTAGATACACCATGGCACAGTGTATCGGGCGCCCGTTTGGTGTCTTGGGAACCCTGCACACATCGTTTGGGGCTATGAGCAAAACTCTGGCCGAATCTCCTCGTGGATGGAACTCGAATAGGCGATAAACCTGGACTAGAGACTTGTGTGGTTAGTCAGGTCATGGCCGACTCCCTCGCCAGGCTTCCCCTTGAAGGTTGTCGAGATACACGACGTGTACATGGTGGTAAGTGGCGAGAGCGTGTGTGAAGAAGTACACCCCTGCAGGGTTATAAATGATCTATTTGAATAGCCGTGTTCGCGATAAAGGACTTCTGGGTTGCCTATACAGTTCATAGATAACTTGAAGTGGATACTCTAAAACTCGCAAGATAAGTGTGAGTGCTATGGATGGCCTTCTCGTAGGTAGACGGGAGCGGATCCATAGTGGTGTATTGAATGGTGAATATGTGGACTCGTGTGCGCCACCTCAAAAGAGTTGCTTGCAGTCGTAGTTCAGGTTAGCCACTGAGTCAAAGCTGGCTTGCTGCAGTTAAACTCCACCACCACCCCTTGTTGATACCGATGCATATGTAGTTAGTTCTGATGTAAGTCTTGCTGAGTACATTTGTACTCACATTTGCTTAATTTATGTTTTGCAGAGAGACGGCAGTCTTGCTAGTAGTTCCATGTGAACTTTGATGTTTAGCTTGCTACCTCAGCTACGATCATGTGCCCTCGGCAGGGTCTTGTAGATAGTCAGGCTTCTCAGCCTTCTTCATTTGTAATTGTCTATACTCAGATAGGTTAAGCTTCCGCATGGGCTTGTTGCTTGTATGCTCTGTATGTTGGGTCATGAGACCCATGCTTGTAATACTTGGCTCCCCGGAGCCTAATGAATAAATACTCTGAGTCGTAGAGTCTTGTTGTGACGCCATGTTGTATTTGCACATATCGAGCATATTGTCTGTATGATTGAAATGCTTGGTATGTATGGGATCCGAAAATGAGTTGTTTATCCTTGGTAGCCTCTCTTATGGGGAAATGTAGTCTTGTTCTTCCATGAGCCATAGTAGTCCGCTACAGCCCGGTTCACCGGAGTCCTACTAGCCCAGCATTACTGCTCCAGAACACTTGACTGGCCGGCATGTGATTCACTTTGTTCCTGTGTCTGTCCCTTCGGGGAAATGTCATGCGGTGACATCCAGAGTCCTGCCTAGCCTGCTACAGCCCGGGTTCCCGGTGTCCTGTTAGCCCAGTGCTACAGCCCGGATTCGCACGCTGCTGACCGACATGCTCGATGTTGATTCATGTATGCCTGTCCCTGTAAGTTAGTGCCACTTTGGGTTCATGACTACTCATGTCGGCTCGGGATCTCTGTCATATGGATGCTAGCGACACTATCATATACGTGAGCCAAAAGGCGCAAATGGTCCCGGGCCATGGTAAGACGACACCTGTGGGTATACCGTGCGTGAGGCCGCAAAGTGATATGAGGTGTTACAGGCTAGATCGGCGTGACTTAGAATCAGGGTCCTGACAGCTTTGTTATCATAGCCTGACTGCCTGTAGGATTACCAAGCCAAACTGGTCGAAGTTGAGTCTAGAAATGCTTTAGTTATATAAGGGAATTGATTGTGGCAGGGAACGTAAGGCTCTTTTTACTCCTTTAGCTTATGCCCTTCTGATCTGAGTCAACCTCTTCTTTTCTACGGGGTTAAGAAACTAGGCCTTCTCATCTATCTATCAGGATGATGTGTTACTAATCCATAGACTTATAGGATTGATGGATTCATGTCTCAGTTCAGTTTCCAGTACTTCCGTGTGTTCATAGTTGGTCTCGGAACTTTGATATTGTGATGTTAAGTGGTTATTCCACCATTTTGCAGGATGTCTCAAATAATTTTGAGCATTTACAACCATTGATGTCCGAGTCATCCCAGGTTTCTAAACAGTCTGATGCATTTGCAAATTCCTTCTTACTGTTCTGAAGTTCCGTTGTGCCAGATCAACCACACTAACTAGTGTGTTGAGGTACTTCATTGCCTCGGCATTTGTGTTGGAGCTATTATTATGACCCTAGGTGTCTAGAGTATCACCTAGTAACCTAGCCATATTTTGTGTTCCCAGTGTGATGATTCTGGCCACCATTCTCGAAAGCATCCCGTGATGCCATTTAGTAGTAGGTATTCTACTCCTGGGTTCTTGACCCAAGATTCACTCTACTTACCTCGTGTTGATAGTGTTGCTAGTACCTTTAGGATATTAGTAGCCTTTGCGATAGTCCTCGAGGTCTGTGGTATTTCCTTCTTCCAAATACCATGAACCATTAAGGCAGAAGTTCTTTGAACTAAAAGATCACAATCATAGTACTCTTGAGGAGTTCTCCATCCATAATTGGGATTCTGCCAGTTCTACCTTTCTGCATGGGTTATCTAGAAGAAACCTGTTGAACTTGGTTCGACATATTAATCTATGCATCCACAACTCAGAAAGATATATGTTCCCTTGAGTTATCCCTCTTCATCTGTATTCCAACCATCATCTATCAATTGATAGTCAGGAGTAATTGTGCATCCGTGTTATGGATGCTTATTATTCTTGTGGTCCGTCAAGCCATTCTAGCTCAGAATGACTAGGAGAAACAAACTCCAGTACCTCATCCATTTCTAGGATTGGGTCAACGCAGTTGTGTCTCGCAGATCAAATATTAATCCAGCTTTTGTTCTGTTCTACCTTGGAGTATTACCATCTTTATATTAAGATTATCATGGGAACTGCACACCATCGTATGAACTCTTGATACAGTGATACTTCTCGCCATCATTATTCATTCCTTGGTTCCATGTTATTGTAACCGGAATGCCGACAAGTGAATTGTGATGTGTGAAATCAATACTCCAAGCAACTCGTTGCCTTGTAATAAATGGACAATATTCTCATTCTTAGAGTGTTGATTATTAAATCATCATCCTAAGATTGGTCATGCTACCTAGTCCTTATTTCTGGTGCACTCTTCGATCCATGAGTCGGGATTGCGTCAATTCCTCACTCTTTCGATCATATCGTCTTGCCCTGAAAAGCAAGATTGTTCCCGAGCTTAGAGTCATATCAGTGGTTCGTGATTTTCTGGATATCTTCACAGAAGTATCACCAGGTCATCCCCTGACTGATATGGTGAGTTCGTGATCAAGTTGGTTTACCAATAAACCACTCTTTCTCCAAGAATCCGTGTTGGATACCCCTGAGCTAGTTGGTTAAGCTAAACAACAACTTGGAGAGTTGGAAGATAAAAGCTTTGTCGAACTTAGTTCATCACTAAGGGATATCCTTGAGTGTGTGTGTGTGTGTGTGTGTGTTGAAGAAAGATGATATCTTCATCGACTGATCCCCGTGATCAGTTGTTGAATCTATTGTCTTATCCAAACTTTGATTTGAGTATGGGATATCGTCAAGTCAAATCAGAACCAACAATGTTCGTAATGTTGTCTTACTCGTGGTTGATCCCTCGAGCATACACCATTACATCCTCTGGTCTGACCAATGCTATCACCGTGTTCACATGATGGTGGAAGTCCAGTGATAAGGAAATTTCGATGAGTTGCTGTTGAGCCCATCAGCAACATTTTGTCTCCCCCATGATTCATGTTGAACATCAACCTAGTGTTGGAAACTTTGTAAGCAATTCCTTCGTGTTCCGCTCATGAAGCTTATGCTTGGATGGAAGAAGTGACTTCCTCGAATTCATGTGCATTTGATGCAAGTTGCCGCCGTGAGATCGGGAAATACTGTTCTTGTTTCCTCTGGTACCATCCCAAGTCAATTATGCATGTGCGAATGTATTCTATGGTATGGTAGATTAATTACCTCCACTCCATATGTATACCCTAGCACACCAAGCCATTGATTGATTTTTTCAAAGAAAAGAAGTTCATGCGCTAATCCCGAAGGGCCCGAACGGATATGCACAAGACTTCGTTATCTCAATGATGGTTCCCAATCAGAACTCGGTAGTATTTTATTGCAAGACTACCAGGTGATCATGCTTGTCTGGGACAGCGTGTTCACATGTGTGTAGCAGAACTAGCTCATGTTTTGGAGCATACCATCGTAGTTCATTTCTTGAGAATCTCGCAACGTCATCTCGTCGATTTGTGTTGCAAACTTTCCTTTCAGACATGCTGAGTCTGAAGTATCCTATCACCAATCGGATCTGAATCTCAGGCAGATATGATGGTTGGAACATTCCCAACAGTTGCATTTTGTTCCCAGCTTGCACCGCCATTGTGCCAATTTCCCATGGACTGCCCTTCTCAGCAATTGATGTTGAGGATCATCTTTAGAAGTGGTCCTACCATGGGTTCCATCCATTTTCGATGATACGCAAATCATCCATCACGTTTTCTTCAACAAGGTAGTCCACATCATCCATTCTAGCCCGAGTATGTCGTTTTCTCGAACTCTGTCAAACGATCATTTGTGAATTGCCTTAGGTTGGTATAGAGAGTTTCAATGATCGATGTATCAAAAGTAATTCTTTTTGCCACTTAAGGGAATAATTCTACCAGTCATCTTCCCAAAGGTGCCCCGTTTGTTCCGAAGGGCAACCAACTCCTTACTACGTTGACACCGTTCACCACCCTCTTAAGTGTGAAATTGTTGCCTACCTAGTGAACCTTCGTCATCTGTTACACTCCATCCCTCTGGATGTATGTCTCGTGTCTCAGCTCGGGAGATGTTTCAATGTCTCACTCCATGAGTTGATCCTGAGTTGTTCGATCTTCGAGAAAATCGATCCTTCTGGAGTTTTCCCTTTCCTCTCACTGTCATGTTAGTTGGAGTTCTCAGAGCAAGACATCGAGACAAAGATGGTGATCGTGTCAACGTTCTTATGAAGTGCAACCTGGATCGTGAAGACCGTGTTAGTTTGTGTCCCCTCCGTCCCCTAACCTCACGTCTTGAATCTCTGGACGAGATTCTTGTTTAGTGGGGGTGAGTTGTCACATCACTAGCTAGTCACTGCTTGTCCTTGCATCAATCATCTTGCATCATGTTTAAATTTATGAAAGTTGAATTGGGGAAAGTGGAAAGCCTCAGAAATCATTTCTAAAAATGATCAACATTGAAAATTGCTTCAAATAAACCCAAGAAAATGTTCCTGTTCATTTCTGAAAATATTGGCAAGAGGTAAAATTCAAACCAATATTTTTGGAATCACAGAAATATTTATTTGGGTATTTGAATTAAGTCAATACTTATTTGAATTGGAGATATAAATTACTATAAATACTTTTATAACTCCAATAATTCTGAAAACTTGTGAGTGGCTCTGAACATGTTGTATCAGGCCACATGATAATTTTCAGAAGCTACAAAAATGATTTGGTTTAGAAACTAAATCAAAACAAAGGAATAAAAATAGAAAATAGTAAGAGAAATAAAAAGGCAGAGAGAGCTGACCTGGCCTCACCTGTGCAGCCCACCAGAGAGGCTGGTCCACCACTGTAGTAGCCCAGCTGGGTGAAGTCAGCCCAGCCCACCACCGCAGCCGCCACGGTCTTCAACCTCCTGCCAGTAGGCAGGAGGGCGTGTGCCCGACGCACGCGCCCACACGCCTGGCCACCTCCTGCTTCCCGTCACTGCCCCAATGCCCAGGACGTCGCCACACACCCCTGGCCCCTCTTGCTCACTCCCTCGAGCTCATCCCCCTCCTCTGTTCTCTCTCTCACATGCACCCGAGTATGCCCGTCGCCGCCGCTCACCGTAGACGCAACCACCGCCCCCTCCGCGCCTCTCCGACGTGTCACCGTGCTCCGCCCCGACCTCGTCTTCCTCCTCACCAAGCCACGCGACGCCGGGAGCCCTACAATGCTGGCCACGCCGTCTCCACCAACCCCAGTCCGTCGAGATCGCCGAAGACCGCACGCTGTCACCCAACCGTCCTCGAGCCCACCGAGCTGCTCTACGTGACCCCAGTGAGCTCCTGCTCTGAATCCCCCTCCTCCCCGCCTTTAATTCAAGCTCAAACCGCCGACTCCTTGCTGACCGAGCTCAATGCCGCTCAGGCTCGTCACCTGCGCCGCTCCGATGACCATTTGGTCGCGCCAACGTGCCAAACAACGCCGATACATCGCGTAGTGCCTTGCCCGTGCTTTAGTTCGCGTGGTTGCTCACTGTAGCCATTTCCCCGTGCACAGACGAACTCCGGCTGCCGCTGTCGTGCTCGCCGGCGCCGTTTACGGCGTCCCCGTTTCCAGCCACTTGCACCACTAGATGTGGCACCTCCCCAGCTTCATGTAGCATGCCTCCGCCGTCGATTTTGTCGTCGGAGTGCGAAACCCGCGCTGCTCCGCCGCGTCTGGACTCGTCGGCGGCTAAACACCGGTGACCACTGACCTATTGACCGGCGTGGGTTGACCCACTGCCCGGTTTGACCTCCCCCTATCTCTCACTGACTTGCGGGCCCCGCCCGACTAATTACTCTAGTTAGCACTAATTAACTAGTTAGGTTAGTTACTATAGTCGCTGACCAGTGGGCCCAGCCCAGTTAATTAGGGCTAACTAACTTAGTTAGTTGACTGGGTCACTAGCCAGTGGGTCCCACTGGTCAGGTTTGACCTGATCGACGCCTTTGATCTGTTGACGTCACCCCGACATCATGCTGACGCAGTATATGTTTCTAGGATTTTAAATAAATCAGAAATGATTATTTATTTAAATAAATCAGAAATTCAACCGTAACTCCGAATGAAATAATTTATATATGAAAAATTATCAGAAAAATGCAATCTATCCATCTGTACCATTTACATGCATGTTTGAACAATGTTTGTCCTCTGTTTTGGACAAAACAAATAAAGGGCATTAAGTAATCATATATGGAGTTGGAATTTGAATCATGTATTCAAACCAACTTCCTTTAAATCATAGCTAGATGCATTAGCTTAAATCACAGCATATTGCCATGTCATGATCATGCATCATATTGTGGCATTGCATTGATTGTGTTCTTTCTCAGTTGCCGGTGATTGTCCCCTCTCAATAGACGTGTTTCCCACGATGAGTTTGATGACACCGATGAAGAACTATACTATCTTTCGAAGTGCGAGGCAAGCAAAAACCCCTTGTTCATTCCGATACAAACCCACTCTCTCACTCCTACTCTCTTTTACTGCATTAGGACAACAACGATTCAACTGTTACATGCTGCAGTAGTTGAACTCCTTTCCTCTGCATGACCTGTCATTGCCACAGTAAATAGATGAAACCCACTGGCATGAGTAGGAGTTGTTTGAGCCCTGATGTGCCTACTCATTCATGGTTGTTTGTCATGCCTGCTACTGCTTAGAGTTGAGTCAGGTCTAATTCATCGAGAATGAATTGGAATGGTGATGAATATGTCCTACTGCGTGTGAGCTAAGTGTGTGAACACGATTTGGTAAAGGTAGCGGTGAGAGGACATGTAAGAGTACATGGTGGGTTGTCTCATTGAAACCGTCCTCAGGAATTGAGTTCTGTGTTTGTGATCCATGAACAGCTACTACCATTTATTGGGCCCAAAACCAATGGACCCTCTCGACTTATTAACTGCCTTGCCTTCTGTCCAAGAGTTGCAACTAGTTTTTGGTGTTTGTAGGATATGTGTTGGCAGCCGTGCGTAGCACTGACCCTAGGGGTGGGCAATGATGTGGTAGATACACCATGGCACGGTGTACCGGGCGCCCGTTTGGTGTCTCGGGAACACTGCACACATCGTTTGGGGCTGTGAGCGAAACTCCGGCCGGATCTCCTCGCGGATGGAACCCGAATAGGCGATAAACCAGGACTAGAGACTTGTGTGGTTAGTCAGGTCGTGGCCGACTCCCTCGCCAGGATTCTGCTTGAAGGTTGCCGAGATACACGACGTGTACATGGTGGTAAGTGGCGAGAGCGTGTGTGAAGAAGTACACCCCTGCAGGGTTATAAATGATCTATTCGAATAGCCGTGTTCGCGATAAAGGACTTCTGGGTTGCCTGTACAGTTCATAGATAACTTGAAGTGGATACTCTAAAACTCGCAAGATAAGTGTGAGTGCTATGGATGGCCTTCTCTTAGGGAGACGGGAGCGGATCCATAGTGGTGTATTGAATGGTGAATATGTGGACTCGTGTGCGCCACCTCAAAAGAGTTGCTTGCAGTCGTAGTTCAGGTTAGCCACTGAGTCAAAGCTGGCTTGCTGCAGTTAAACTCCACCACCCCCCTTGTTGATACCGATGCATATGTAGTTAGTTCTGATGTAAGTCTTGCTGAGTACATTTGTACTCACGTTTGCTTAATTTATGTTTTGCAGAGAGGAGTCAGTCTCGCTAGTTGTTCCGTGTGAACTTCGACGTTTAGCTTGCTACCTCAGCTACGACTGGGTGCCCTCAGCAGAGTCTTGTAGATAGTCAGGCTTCTCAGCCTTCTTCATTTGTAATTGTCTGTACTCAGACAGGTTAAGCTTCCGCATGTGCTTGTTGCTTGTATGCTCTGTATGTTGGGTCATGAGACCCATGCTTGTAGTACTTGGCTCCCCGGAGCCTAATGAACAAATACTCTGAGTCGTAGAGTCTTGTTGTGATGCCATGTTGTATTTGCACATATCGAGCATATTGTGTGTATGATTGAAATGCTTGGTATGTGTGGGATCCGACAACTGAGTTGTTTATCCTTGGTAGCCTCTCTTATGGGAAAATGTAGTCTTGTGCTTCCATGAGCCATAGTAGTCCGCTACAGTCCGGTTCACCGGAGTCCTGCTAGCCCAGCACTACTGCTTCGGAACACTTAACTGGCCGGCATGTGATTCACTTCGTTCCTGTGTCTGTCCCTTTGGGGAAATGTCACATGGTGACATCCGAAGTCCTGCCTAGCCTGCTACAGCCCGGGTTCCTGAAGTCCTGTTAGCCCGGTGCTACAACCCGGATTCGCACGCTGCTGACCTACATGCTCGATGTTGATTCATGTATGCATGTCCTCGTAAGTTAGTGCCACTTTGGGTTGGAAGATAGTATTCAATGAAGTGAAAGCACGAAGACTAATAGTAGCAGTACATATCAGGATGGAAGATAGTATGAAGCCAATCAGAACAAACAGTCACACAGTGAAGACAAATAGATAATGCAAACAGGTAATGACTTCACAAGGACCAACTGTAAATAAAGAGATGGGAAGGATAGAAACAGTTGCTTAGTGAAGAAGACAATGATTTGTTGGACCAGTTCCAGTTGCTGTGACAACTGCACGTTTGGTTAGGGAGGCTAAGATTTAACTCAGAAGACCGTGTCTTCACCTTAATCCCCTTGAGCTAAGGACACACAGTCCTCGCCCAATCACTCAGGTAAGTCTTCAAGGTAGACTTCCAAACCTTCACAGACTTTGTTCACCGGCGATCCACAATGACTCTTGGACGCTCAGAACACGACGCCTAACTGACTGGAGGATTCATAGTCCTCAAGTGTAACAAGTCTTCAGATCACACAGACAGGAAGACTTCAGTGATGCCTAACACTCTTTGGCTCTGAGTGTTTAGGGCTTTGTCCTCGCAAGGATTTCTCTCTCAAAAGCTTCGGAGGTGGGTTGCTCTCAAATGACAAAAGTCGTGCACTAACTCCGAGTAGCCACCAATTTATGGTGTAGGGGGTGGGCTATTTATAGCCACTAGGCAACCCGACCTGCCGGGGGAATCTCTGACTTGCCATCTGCCGGTCCTGCCGTTGCCACTGCCTCTTCGTCGTCCTCCCTCTGCGGCACTAGTGCGGCGCTGACCACTCAATTCGTTCCGCCAGATACAGCAGCAACGGCTCTTGTGGTTTAGGCGCAACCAGTATTGGCGTAGAGGAAAGGTATTTCTTCAGATCGTGCAATGCCGCCTCGGCCTCTGGGGTCCACTCCATTGGGCCTGCCTTCTTCAAGATTTTGAAAAAGGGAAGGGTACACTTAGCAGACTTGGAGATGAATCTGCTCATGGTGGTAACACAGCCAGTGAGCTGGCGCACATCCTTGATCCGCTTGGGTGCCTCAATCTGCTCAATAGCCTTGATCTTGTCTGGGTTTGCCTTGATCCCACGCTGCGACACAATGAACCCGAGAAGTTTTCCTGACGGGACGCCAAAGACACACTTCTCAGGGTTCAGCTTGAGGTTGACCTTGCGTAGGTTGGCAAACGTCTGTTCTAAGTCTTGTACAAGGGTCGCCTTGTCCTTGGTTTTGACCACTATGTCATCCATATAAGCTTCCATATTTCTATGTAGCTGGGGCTCAAAACCAATCTGGACCGCCCTTGTGAATGTCGAGCAAGCACTCTTCAACCCGGAAGGCATCCGTAAAAAGCAATACGTACCACATGGGGTGATAAAATGCTGTCTTCTCTTCATCTTCTCTTGTCATGAATATCTGGTGGTAGCCCGAGTAGGCGTCGAGGAATGACAACAAATCACACCCGGCCATGGAGTCAACAATCTGGTCGATGCGCGGCAACGGGAAGGAGTCCTTAGGACAAGCCTTATTGACATTTGTGTAGTCAATACACAGCCTTCACTTCCCATTTGCCTTGCGCACCACCACCGGATTGGCCAACCACGTCGGATGGAGCACTCCTCTCACCAAACCTGCCGCTTCCAATTTCCTGATCTCCTCTGTGATGAACTCCTGTCGTTCCAAAGCTTGCTTCCTGACCTTCTGCTTGACGGGCCGTGCATGGGGACAGACAGCAAGGTGGTGCTCAATCACTTCCCTGGGAACGCCGGGGATGTCGGATGGTTGCCACGCAAACACATAGACATTCGCCCACAGGAAAGTGACGATCGCGCTTGCCTATTTGCTGTTGAGGGTGGAGCTTATGGTGAAAGCCCCTCCCGTGCCATCCTCCTTGACGGACACCCTCTTGGTCTCTGGTGGTGCAGCTCTGGATTTCTTGCTCAACACTACAAAGAGGTGCGCTTGCCGGAGTGGGTGTGAGAGGTCTTGTCGGTCTTATTCTTCCCTCCCAGGGCTTCAACGGCCGGAGCAAGCGCCTTGGCGGCAGCTGCTGCAACTGCTTCTCTATAGAGTTTGTCAGCGCAGATCAGCGCATCCTTCTTGTCGGAGGGGACGGTGATGATGGTCATCAGCCCAGGCATCTTCAGTGTGTTGTAGGCATATGCGACGCCGCCATGAACTTGGCTAGTGCCGGGCGGCCGAGGATCCTGTTGTAGGGAAAGCGGATCTCGGCCACATCGAAGACGATCCTCTCCGTCCTGAAGTTCAACTCACCTCCAAACGTCACGGGCAATGTGACCTTCCCCTTCGGCTAGCTCCATCCCGGACTAACCCCTTGAAATGTACCCGTTTCCTCGAGGTCTCCATCAGGAATTTGCAGCCTTTTGATCACGACGGGCGAGATCAAGTTCAGACCGGCCCCGCCGTCAACTAGCATCTTGTTCACCTTGAGGTTGCGTATCGTTGGCGAGACCAACAACGGCAAACACCCGACCGCAGTTGTGCGGTCAGGGTGGTCCTCCGCATTAAAGATGAGGGGCGTGCTGGACCACTTTAGTGGCTTCTAAGCGTCGAATGATGGCTCTGCTGTTGTAATCTCACGCACCCACTGCTTGAACTGGCAGTGAGAAGTGTGCAGCGAGGCGCCACTGTCGACGCACATGGCCTCCGTAGCCTTCTAAAACTCTTGCTCGCTGGACTCATCGTCCTTGTCATGATCATCGTGTTCCTGCTTCTTGTCGCGGCCCAAGCGGGCCTCTCTCGCTGGTTATCCTTGACGCGGCGTCCTCCTTGCCCATCACGCTTCTTGCCGGATCCTTCGGCACCATCCTGACCCTTCTCCTTATCCCGCCTCTCATACTTGGCCTTTTGCTTTTCGGCAAGCAGCTCGACCTGTTGGCAGTTCAGGAGGCCGTGGCCCTTGGTGCGGTGGATCTTGCAATACTGCTTGTCGGAGCCTCCTGGCTTGTCGGCGGCCGCCAAGGCCCGGCACGAGGCACACCCGGCAATCTCCTTGCTGGTGTCGTCTGCCTTGGCCTTCTTGGCGGCGCCGGGGTCGTCGGATCCCTCAGTGGCAAGCATGGCCTTGCCCTTGCGTTTCCTATTGTGATGCCGGCCCTTCTTCGTCGGGGCGGTGGTGTCTTCATCAGTAGAGTCGGTTTCCACGCCAGCGTCCTCGCTGGGGTACTTCCTTCCCTCTTCAGCCCGGGCGCACCTATCGGCCAGAACATAAAGTTTGGCCACATCCTTAACCTTGTTCATCGCCAGCTCTTCGCGCATCTTGCGGTTGCGCATGTTCTGATGGAACGCACTAATCACGGTGGCGGGATGAACATCGAGGATGTTGTACTGCACTCGGTTGAATCTCTGGATGTACTTGCGCAGGGTTTCCCCTTCCTTCTGGGGAATGATATGCAAATCACTGGCCTGGCCATGAGCTTGGTGGCCTCCGGTGAAGGCACCAACGAACTCATGGCACATATCCGACCAAGAAGAAATGGAATCCTCCGACAAGTGCATCAGCCAAGACATGACGTTGGGCTTCAGTGCCAACGAGAAGTAATTGGCAAGCACCTTGTCGTCGCGAGCTCCGGCAGCTTGTATCGTGATGGTGTAGATACTGAGGAACTCTGACGGGTGGGTCTTGTCGTTGTACTTCTCGCTAACGTTCGGCTTGAACGTGCGGTGGGACGGCCACTGGAACTACCGTAGCTCATGGGTAAAGGCTGGGCAATCCACCTCGTAAGGTAGGCCGCCGGAGCCCCCCCAGTGTTGGGTGGTCCATAGTGGGTCCCGCCCGCTTATCCGACTGGTGGCGTGTATCGCGCCGGCGCTCGATAGTGGTTCGAGCGTCTTCATGGGCTCGCTCCCGAAGAACTTGGCGTTGACCATGGTGGGTCTAGGGGTCGGACGATGCTATGTAAATGTTATCACTAGCATCGTTATGTCGGACCAGCACTAGCGGCGGCTGGTGCGGGGGAGGAGAGTGCATTGTGGCTGTAGCTCCCCCGGTCCTTCCGCCGCTGGCGTATGGTGGCTCGACGGAGCGCCGACCCGAGGGCCCTGTCGGCCGTGGCTCGTCTTTGTTGGCGACGGCGACGAGGCTCCGGATAGTGTCTCTCCACTCGTCAAGCTTCTCCGCAGCAGGAGGGAAGTCGAGGAGCAGCTGCGCGCGCCAAAGCTTCTGCGGGCGCGGGTGGTGGCGAAAGCTGCATGGACCGTGGCGCGCTTCGACTTCTAACCATGTTGGAATGAGCTCTATCACGGCCCAGCGGCTGCGTGCCCTTGTCGCCAGTAATTCGGCGGGCAGGCTGGCCTCCTTCGTCCCGCAGATGATGCACAGGGCTCTTCCCACGGCGGTGTCCAGGGTCGCTGGCGCGGTGACGCTGCTTGTCGCGCACACCATGGGAAGAGCGCGCTATAGGCACCGGGGCGGGCATCCTGGAGGTCGTCGCGCCGCCCGTGGGTGGCACAGCGGAGACCCCAGAGGGCCCCGCGCCGCCCGCGGGGGGCCCAGCTCCGTCTCTGGATTTGGTGGCGTGCGGCCCACCGTCTTGCGCACGAACGACGCCCCTCGCCAGGCTCTGACTACCGGAGCGATGTTGGTGGTCGCGGGCCGCGCCTCGGGTCCTGTCCGCGACCGGCCTGCTACTCTGCCTTGCCGGTACGGGCCGTCTGACTCCCGACGAACCGACTGCCGTGGCCGCCTTCTTCTTGGGAGCCATGGCGACGAAGAACCGCTAGGCTAACTGCTAGACCAGATTCTCACAACTGCGCCGCCCCTACCTGGCGCACCAAAGATGTCGGTGGGAAGGACACCTATGGGATCATTGGGATCCCTTCTACGGTTGGCGGGTGTGGGGTCGTGAGAAGAGCAGGTTTACGAGCTAGCACATAGATTGTTTACCCAGGTTCGGGCCGCGAGGATGCGTAAAACCCTAGTACTGCTTTGGTGGATGTATTGAGTGTTCTTGAGCTTTTTGAACTAGCTACGGTGGCTGTGCCGTTCCAAAAAGCCAAATCCCTCTCCTCGTCACCTCAGGCCTCCTTTTATAGGAAAAGGGGTTGCCACAGTGGCACACAGGAGGTGGAAAGGCCTATAGTGTGCGATCTTATCGCACGGCATTACAGGACAAAGTGCATTAAATGAGCTACGTAGGTGTCCATTAGCTTTATCAGGGACAGGAACGAGGCCCGTCCCGTCTGTCGCCGCTCCACCTCGCTTCGACACGCGCCCAGGCTAGCGATGCATGCAGCGCCATGTTGGCAGGCAAGCAGCTGAGGTGGCGCTGTGGTAGGGCCTTCATGAAGACCTGCATGCCGCCACGTGGGTGCTTGCTGATTTGGCCTGGAAGCTGCATGTTGCCACGCAGGTGCCTGCCCAGCTGGTTGGGCTGGCAGGTGCATGCTAAAGGCGATGGAGTCTTGGCTCATGCGGGCCTGGCAATGGCCCTGCTAACGTCCTTGGCAAGAGCCTTGTAGGGGGCCCGACAAGGGTCTTGCCATGGTGTCGTAGTCGTCCCCGGCAAGACGCTTGCCAGGGGTCTTGTGGATTTCCCTGGCGAGGATCCCGCCGAGGGTCGTCGTCTTCTAATCCTTATATGATCTTGTGTGTTTATGATCTTGACAAAGATCTACATGCCACCACGGAGGTGCCTCCCGAGCGCTGGTCCTAATGTAGTTGATTGGGTCGGAGCCTGTGGGCTTAAGGGTGGCTCGCTCTGCCGGTGTTGGGCAAGTTGCCCCGGCAAGGCTCTTGCCGGGGCTGCGGGGGGCCGCCTCGGCAAGGATCTTGCCGAGGGAGTCCACCTCGCCCTCTTGCCCTCCTGCGCTTCTGGTCTTGGCGTCGCCTTGGTTGTCTTGTGCTTCGGCTTCTCTCCGGCTTCCCTCCTGTGCCCTGCTAAGCGTGGCCACAGCGCATGGCTCTGACTGCCCGTGCACAAGTAAAGGGGTCAAAACGAGAGCCCCTACTTTTGTACACCGACAAACAACTTTTGCAGCATACTTCGGCGTCGCGAGTTTGGCCTTATATGCATGAACTCTGAATCATGTCTTGGGTCAATAGTTGGGTTGCCCGGCTCCTGTGCTTGCTATCCTATGTTCTGCTCTATCGGCTAGGGTAGTAAAGGGAGAACTACTGCGATTGTGCTTCTGATTCACCTGGCTCAGCACCTCAGTAGAGAAAGCCAAAAACTGACTATCATGATGTGGCGAGAGCTGGTTAACCACTCGATGACTTATCAGAGTCCCTAGCGATTCCCACGTGTCACACGAAGGACCTCTTTTCGGTCAAATATGTACATGCATCGTATGAATAAGCCGCATACATACCAGGGGCTATGTCGTAGACCCACCATAAAACTTGTATGGCTAAGTGAAAGTGTTAACACCCTATTGTCTGGTTGCCTCATTCGCCGCATTGACACCTCCTTCACGGACCAAGACATTGGGTCAAGAGTGATCAAATGCTTTTGCGAACACCCCCATACTTCCTACGAGGGGCTGAAGCCGACGACTGGAGATCTTTCATATTATATTAAAATGGCCACACAGGAGGAACACAGACTTTCGAGCAATATATAAAAAAACAAATTAACTATAAAATTGTCTCGTACAATTCTCATACACCCCACTCGAACATTATGTCTTTCGAGCACTGACCCTCTATCAAGCGGGCAGCCACTAGGACGTCTTCAAAATAATCCTCCAGTTTGTGGTAGTCCTTGCCCTTGGGTGGACTCTTCACCGCAACATCGATGGCCTTCATCTTCCCCCATAATGTCTTGACTTGGGCAAAGGCCAGCCGTGCACCCTCGATGCACACCGACCGCTTCACAGCGTCGATACGTGGCACCGCATCAACAAGCTGTTGCACCAAGCCAAAGTAACTATTCGAAACATGCTTAGTTGGCCATAACCGGGTTATGCCGTCCTTCATGGCAGTGCCAGATATCCTATGAAGCTCGGCCCACTGGGACATTTGCTCATTTAGCAACAGGTGGCGCTTCGACGCGTTGAATTGTGACCAGAAAAGCTTCTCCATTGCATACCCCTCTCACGCCTGGTAAAACTGCGGTGCATCAGAAGAACTCTCTGGCAAGTCTAAAAACTCATCCGAAGAACTCCGCAATTGGTTAAGCCGAGCATAGTTCAGATCGCCGAACTTAGTATGTAGCAAAAATGGCTCACCAGCCGCAATCTCCCTAGCTTGCCGGATCTCCTCACAGGCGGCTCTAGATTTAGACCGCGCTTCTCTCGCCTCTCGTAAGGCCTTGTAAACTTCAGCCATTTTGTCTTCATTATCCTTCTCAAGGAGTTCACAGCGGCTAGCAGCACTTTTTAGTTTGAGCTCCATCATGGATATCTTCTCCTCATCTTGACGCCGAGCAGCTCGTTTGGCTTTTAACTCAGCCGATGCCTTTTTGACAGCTGCATTACTATGGCGGGCCTGCTCCTTGGCCCGGGCCAGCTCCGCCCGAAGAATTTCAATGGCGGCAGCACCATCTGCAGCCATGCATATTACAGTATATACATTTCAGCATTATGCTTATATCACAAAAATGTATGTGAAGGGACTGCCCCTAATACATGCCTTGCGATTCGTCAAGACACACATTGATTAACGCAATGTCATCCCCGGCCATATCAAGCTTCCGTTGCAGCTCGGCAATATCCGTAGTCTGGGAAGTAGCCAGGGAGGGAGCAGCCCGTGTTCAAGTTAATCAGATTAGTCCTTGAATGTTTCTTCTTGATCCTCCATTCGCCTCCCATTGGAAGCCAACCTGAGTCTCAGGGGCTACTATCTATACACAGGTGTATTTTGGAAATAAAACACAATTGCACATATTACAGTACAAACCTCGAAGCCTCTTAGTAGGCTCGCAAAGGCCTCATCCAATCCGCTCTTCACGGACTGGACCTTTTCAACCACAGTGCCCATTAAGGTACGATGTTCCTCTGAGACGGACGCCTGCCGCATCATGTTCTTAAAGATATCCGGCGCCTCCGGGTCTCCGGAGGCTGCCGTAAGAGTACGTCCACCCTTTGAAGGGATCCGTTCATTCGTATCCGGCTATATATTGGATTGTCCGGGGCCCTCATTATTGTCCCCTGGACCTTGGGCCACCGACGTATCACCTTCGGGCAATTTCTTCATCATCCCTTGCACCACTTGTTGGTAGGGGGAGACCCTCCGCGACGACACCTCCAAGTTGTCCGCCCTATTGGACGAGGAATCTGATGGGGGCGTCTCGCTTTCCATCATCTCTAGGAGAAGGTGCCCCGAGGAAAAGGATTGTTGAGGAAGACTGTGTGCTGAACTGCAAAAACAAAGACTTTATATTCCGGGAATTATAACAAAGGAATGGGACATGTTTAAAATAGCCTTGATTCACTTACGATTTGGCCTAAGGCTTGTCCTCTTCATGAGACTGCGCTTCGACGTCCTCCAAGCCCGAGCCAGCCACCTGAGGCATCTTGCCTCGCTTAGAAGCCTGCTTCTCCCCATCTTCGGGGGCGGCCCTTCTCTTCCTTGGAGGAAGGGAGACAGTGCCCCCCCCCTTCACTTTTGTCTTCGGATGAGGGGACTCTGATTCCTCCAGACACAATGCCCGATGCACCCTTGGAATAGGGGCCATCTTTAGTCCTCTCACTCTCCGCCTCGCCCTCCTTCACAGGCATCTGGTATGGTGCCAGGGCCAGCATCCTTGTTAGAACAGGATTTTCTGGGCCCTCGGGCAGAGGGGCCGAACACATAATTAGTTCTGCCTTCTTTGTCCAGCCCTGGAAGAAGATAGCTTGCTTAGTACCATATTACGGTATGCATAATTACAAAGTGTTCAGGAGCCAAGTGCTTACTGGGGTATCTGGACGGTTGCAGTTAAGGCCAGCATCTTCGGTGGTGTCCAGCCATTGTTTCCGCTTCTCGAAAAATAACTTCCACATCCCTTTGTGTGTGGTGCCAAAGAAGTGTTGGAGGGTTTGTGGTCCTTCAGGATTAAACTCCCACATGCGGCGAGAATTGCGCTGGCACGGCAGGATTCAGTGAACTAACATCACTTGGACCACATTGACAAGATCGATGTCTCTTTCGAGGAGGGTTCGGATGCGGCTCTGTAAAGTCTGCACTTCATCAACTGATCCCCAGTCCATCCTCTTGTTGACCCATGATGCAAGCTGTAACGGTGGGCCAGGATAGAATGTGGGTGCAGCTACCCACTTGGTGCTGTTGTCGGGGGTATGGGGTCCCGGCAAATCCTTAAGGTTCGAACACTCGGGTGCGCTCGAAGTCTTTCCCTCCAACCGATCTACGCTCTAGCTTGCTAGGATCTCGCAAACGAACTCGATGAACTCACAACACAGAAGGACACAAGGTTTATACTGGTTCGGGCCACCGTTGTGGTGTAATACCCTACTCCCGTGTGGTGGTGGTGGATGGCCTCTTGGGCTGATGATGAACAATACAAGGGCAGAACGGCCTCCTGAGGTTGGGGCATTCTTGTGCTCGGTGAGCTTGTGTGTGAGGTGGTCTCTCTTTTTAGCTCAGGTCTTCTCTCTTCAGCTGCGCCCTCTCCTTTTTCCCATCCCCCTCCACTGTGGTGGCTAGTCCTATTTATAGAGGCCCTGGTCCTCTTCCCAAATATCGAGCGGGAAGGGAACAATAATGGCGGGCTAATTTGAAGGGGGACAGCTAGTACAAGTTATCCTGACAAAAATAGTCTTCGCCTGCATAAAGTTCTGGTGGTGACGCCGTTCTGGGCTCCACGGTGACCTCCGTCTTGCGGTCCTGGGTCTTGGTCTTGTTGCACCGGAATGGCAACCTTTGCCTGATGCCTTAGTACTCCGTAGCTGCGCTTGCCCCCTTTGCACCAAAGAGGAAACAAGGACGCTATGCGCACTGGCGCCCGCCTGGTGTCGATCGTCGCGGCTCACGTCACGAGAACCTCGTGAGGTTCGCCTTGCCTTGATATCTTCACTCCTCGTCAGCCTGCCTGGCTAGGCCGCTCCAGAGGAGGTCTTGCGTCGTCTGCCTCGCGAGGCTTGGCCCCTCGCGAGGGTCTTGGGCGCTTCATTGGTGAGGATGGGCTGTATGGCCTGCTGGCTTAGCCACGCGGCGGGCCGCAGGCAGGCAAGTCTGGGGACCCCTGTTCCCAGAACACCGACAGTAGCCCCCGGGCCCAAGGTGCACGCGGGCTTGGCTTGGCAGCGAAGCCAAGGGTCAAGCTCAAAGTGCCGTGGGCCCCAAAAGCCTGCGGCCTCGGTTGACGCGTGGTGGTTGATTGGACGTGGGCGTCTCCGCTTCCCCATGCTGCCTCGATAACCTGCTCCGCCTTCCCAGTCCAACCAGTGTTCCACCCACTTTACTGCCATCGCACCGAAACAAGCCGACAAGGGGAAGAAACCTCTGTCCTCGCCAACTGTGCCTCCATCCTTCGAGCCGGCGCTCAGCCGGCCTCGGGTGCTCAACGACGAGGCCATGGGCAAGGAGCGCCCCATGCTCACCTCCGGTTTCAACGAGTGGGGAGAGACGCCGGCCTGGCCTGCGTCTCGCTCCAGCATGGCTCGGGCAGTCACCGAGATCCTGATCTTTATTGACGCCCTCTGGGCTGGCCTGCTTCCTCCCTTCTCCGCCTTCTTCAACGCGGTGCTTGAGCACTATCAGATTCATATGCTTCATCTCGACCCTCAATCTGTGACCTTCTCGCCGTCTTCGCCTTCGTGTGTGAGGCCATGGTGGGCATCACCCCCTCCGTGGCGCTCCTCCGCCACTTCTTCTCGCTGCATCTCATCGGTGCCCGACAGAGCTCAGGGTGTGTGGGCTTTCAGGCCATGGCAGCGATGGCAGCCATGGGGATGGACTTCAATCTTCCTTCATCCGCGAGCGAATTCCGCACGTGATGGGTGTTTGTTGATGCCGGCGTGCTCCACCCTCTGCTCCAAGCTCCGGTGGGGCCTGCCATTCCAAACTCCGGCTGGGGTCACCAGAGGCTCACGAGTCCCTGTATTGCCCCCGTCTGGGCTAGGCTGCGGTGGTTGAAGGACCTTGGTGTGACTGCGCCCATGGTGGTGAGGGAGTTCGTCAGGCGTCGGGTTGCCTCGCTTCAGCGTCATTCTCGTCCGATGTGGGACTTCCTCAGCAGTCGGGACAACATGAGGTTTCAGGAGGAGGGGCTTCCTCTTGTTGCGTGGCAAACTGTGCTCATGGTGCTATCTGGTGTCCCTCTGCCGGACGAGATGCCTAGGAAGAGCTTCACGTTGTACCGCAGCGAGAACAAGGTTAACTTCGTTGCGACCATGCCTTCCTTTGACGAGTGGGGGCTGCGCCCAATTGGCTTGGAGGGACCCAGCGAGAATCTCGTCATCGCGGTCCCATTCT
>NC_057800.1:557425055-557441339 GCF_018294505.1 Triticum aestivum | reverse complement strand
TGAGGAGCACTTGCCGAGCGGTGATCCAGGGGCGTCATCCTCGGGAGCTTGCGACGCCTCTCTTGAGGCGCCAGTCGCTGATGAGGTGCGACATGCGGCTCTCGAGGCCGAGGCTTCAGGGGACTCGGAGGTCGCATCGGGAGAGAGCCGGGTTGTTCGCCGCAGCCAGGCTCCCTTGAAGCCATCCCTCTTGGTTCTCCTTCGGCTCCGCCACGCGCCGGCCGTCACGTCCAGCACTTTGGTCGCCTTTGCGTGGACTTTGAGGAGCTCCGCAAGAGGAAGGGTTCCCCCAGAGGCAGCAACATCTTCGGACCGTTGAAGCGACGGAAGTACATCGCCATCGAGGAGTAAGTACCTCTCCTTGGTGATCTTCTATGTGCCGCCTTCCCTTCCTGACGAGTGCCCCCTTAGGTCTCCTTCTGCTAGGGCCGCGAAACCTCTGGAGAAGCGGCTCCCTCTTGTTCCATCGCACTTGCTAAGCTCCAGTGCTTCAGGACCAGAGACTGCCTGCGGCGCGGGGTCAGCCTCGGGAGCTGGTCCGTCATCAAGGTGCCCCAAGCTTGTGCCTTCTCCGCCCTTCCTATGCGGCCTTGCTTGGAGCGCAGCGGGCGTGCCAAGGGCTCCTCCCTTGGTCACGGTTGGTGGATGGCTAGCCTCGATGCTGGAGCCTCCTTCAAGCAGCGGGCCCTGCTCGGCCTGGGGCCCTCGCGAGGGTCAACCGGCACCTGGGGCCGCGCCAGCCCCCAACCGGGAGACGGCGTGCCACTTGATGCTCCACCCACAGCCCCCGAGGCAGAGGACGAGATGGGGCGAGCGTTCGAGCTCGAGCGTGGGCGCAGCGTGGTCCGCCACGAGCTCTTCCAGGAGGCGATGGGCGCGATGAACCACCTTGGTGAAGAGCTTGCTGGCGTCAATTCACGTCTTGAGGCCAGAGGTCTTCGGTTGGTGGAGGAGCGGCGCAAGCTATGTGTGGCCATCAACTTTGGCCATTATCATCGCGACCTCGAGAACGCGAAGGCTGAGGCGTCCCTCAAGGTTTCCAATGAGGCCCGCTCACGAGCTTTGGAAGAAGCCCACGAGGCCGATTGCCGCCGCGAGGCCGTGGAGGAGCGCGCGTGGGAGCTCCAGGCCTGGAGCGCGTCCCTTGAGCAGCAAGCCGAGGCGCGCAGGGCCACCCTCGCGTCGATGAGGGGGACGCCTGCGGAGGAAGAGGAGATCCAGCAACGTGAGGAGGCGCTGGCCCTAGAGGCCGTGGAGCACAGCCTCGAGCTCGAGCGGCTGAAGACGAGGGAGCGTCAAGTCGCTCAAGCTGAAGATGCCGTCGGGGCCCGTGAGGCCGGAATCGAAGAAGAGATCAATCGCCGGGTAGCCGTGGTTCACGCCAACCTGGAGGGCAGGTATGGCTTGAGGCTGGAGCTCGCCAGTCAGGAGGGCGCGGGCAGGGCCGCCGCCCTCAGGCCCAGGTTGGACGAGGCCGAGAGGCATGCTGAGGCCACAACCACCGCCCTGGTTACAGCGCAGGCGGACCTGGCCTCCGCCCGCGCCGAGCTGCTTTCCCTCCAGAGGTGAATTGACGACGCCGAGGCTGTCGCTGGGCAAAACAGAGAAGAAGTGCTCCAACACCGAATTCTTGAGTGCATGCATGGCCCTGTGCTCCAAGACCTTCGGAACAAGGCCAACACCGCCCTGGGCTATATCTGCAACGAGAACGCCCCAACCCCTCACTCGAGTGACTACGCCATCCACCTGACCTTCTTCACCGAGGTGGTGACACGCCTCGAGGTTCAATCAGCCAGAGCTCGGCAGCTTGTGGATGAGAGGGGTCATAGCCTGCTTCAACACGCCTTCTCCCATGTCTTCAGCCACTTCCTGAACGCCGACCCCAACTTCGACTTTGATGCCACCATTGCTCCTGTGCCCATCACCGTCTGGGGCGACTTGGCACGTTGGGTAGAGGATCATGTCGACACGTTGGTCAGGGCCTTCACCTCGGAGGATGATGGGGTGGTGTTCGCCGCAAGGCGACGTGGTCAACGATGGTGATGGGGGCGTCGCCGACGGCAGTGACGATTCTGACGAAGGTGATGACGATGCGAGCGCCGCGTCCCTGGATGATGCAGCGAGCGATATCTCTGGCTGATCCCATATTCTCCTGTTGTTTTATTCTGCACGCAAAACTCGGGCGTGGCCCTAGGAAAACTTGTGAGAGCATTTTGAGAGGGGGAGGCCCTCATGTAAATGAATCGTAGTTTTTTACTTTCCTATGCGATGTGGGTATGTGTCCTCGTGAGTTTCTGAAGCTGTGGGTGAGTTTCTAGACGTGGTTTAGCTTAGCCAGCGCTGGTTTAGGGCCGGGTCGTGAGGCGACGAGTTCTAGAGAATCTTGCGGGGCTTGCCGCCCCGTTTGAAGGGGGGTCCTGGAAAGGGGGAGCACCAGGCGTAGTGCTAGCGTGTGCTCTGCGCGGTCCGGCTTGCGAGGAGCTTTGCGAGGGAGAGGCGACGGACGTGAGTCCCAAACCAAACAAGACCCAGAAGGCGAGAAACGGCTCGAACGAGAAAAGGCAACCCCCCCCCCATGCGCAACGATAAAAATTCAGCTTCAACTTAAATCCAGAACTAGAAAGCAAAGCCACAGAAAGAGAGATCCAAAGCAAAAGGTCGTGTCCGGCACCTAGTCTAGTCTTTGGGTCTTCAAGTCTTCTCACCAGCGTGGAGCTAAGTGTTGTCCACTAGGCATGGGAGGGAGCCCCAGGGCCTGAGGCCGGCGCTCCTGAGACTCCGGGGCGTGTACAACTCGAACTCATTATTACGTGAGAGTGTCACGGGCGGCGAGCTTCACAGGCACCAGGCCTTCTTCATAGGTACTGGCCTTGCTTCATATCGCCAGACGAGGGCCCCGCCTTGCGCCACTCTTGACCTCCTTTGAGCCGGCCGGAGACCAGGACGGTACAAAGGAGGGAAAGAGGTCGCCAGCGGTTCCCTCGGCGACCACGGGTCCTCTGCAGGAGGAAGGGTCATTGAAGCCACCCCGACAGAGGGCGTACCTCCGGGTGTCCCCTGGTTTCGCGTGCCTTGGGGAGGGGCCTTGCTCCTGGCTCCCTCTCGATGGCCCCCAGCGTGTCTCCCTTGTTGAGATGGGTGCCGCCGTGCTGGGGTCGTCGATCGGTGCTGCAACCTGATTCATCGGTAGCCCATGGTTAGCATAAGCCTGTTCCTGAGAGGTTAGCGGTACCCTGTAGTTGCCGTCGCCGGCGCGATCGCTGTGGTTCTCCGCTGGCTCTTGGAAGGCTTCGACTCCCAGCGCCCCTTTTCTCCAGTTTTCTCCAACGAATGAGCCGATGTCGTCCTCTGGTGCGTACCCTTGGTCCATCATGCGGGGCACGTAGGCTTCCGGGGCCGTCCCTCGTACACCTCACCATGGTGCCCCACACTCCATGTTGCTCCACCCATGATGGCATCCTGGGGATGATAATACGGCATCCGGACGGGGCCATGGGGGTGACACTTGCGCTCGTGCTTCTCGAGGGCGGCATGGGGGGATTGGAAACCCCTACGCCGCTGGCTGTGCTGATGTTGGCGAAGCCCCCAGGCTTAGTCGACGGCGCGCAGATGTGGTGAGGCTCACCGCGCGACCTTGCATTGGCCTGGGGGGAAGACGATAGCTGAAGGGGGGCGCTCCTGATGCCGCTGCATCCAGGAGCTCTGCAACACGCTCAAGCAGCGTGTCCCGGCTGCTCTCCATCAGCCTACATTGCAGTAGCTCCCTTGCCACTGTGAGTGCCGCCCGCATGTTCGCTTGCTCCTGCCATGAGTGCGGCGCCGTCGCAGCAGCGTGACTTGCTGCTCTCGCCTCGGCTCGCGCTTGCCGCGGGGTGAGGGTGGATGATACCTGGCCACGCTGTTCGTGCCTGGCAGAGCTCGGTGACGCCCACGCTGCCTGGGGTGCGGGGTCGAGATCTTCATGGGCAGGCGGCGCCGTTCGGGCCGGCTAGGCTGCCCAGCGGTCGGGTCCGGCTCTTGGGTCGCCAGACATCGTAGCAGGTGAATGTCGGAGAGTCGATTGGCGGAGAAAAGGCAACGGCGCCCCCCTACCTGGCACGCCAAATGTCAGTGGTATGGGGTCCCGGCAAACCCTTAAGGTTCGAACACTGGGGTGCGCGCAAAGTCTTTCCCTCCAACCGATCTACGCTCTAGCTTGCTAGGATCTCGCGAACGAACTCGATGACCTCACAACACAGAAGGACACAAGGTTTATACTGTTTCGGGCCACCGTTGTGGTGTAATACCCTACTCCAGTGTGGTGGTGGTGGATTGCCTCTTGGGCTAATGATGAACAATACAAGGGCAGAACGGCCTCCTGAGGTTGAGGCATTCTTGTGCTCGGTGAGCTTGTGTGTGAGGTGGTCTCTCTTTTTAGCTCAGGTCTTCTCTCTTTAGCTGTGCCCTCTCCTTTTTCCGATCACCTCTCCTTTTTCCCATCCCCCACCACTGTGGTGGCTAGTCATATTTATAGAGGCACTGGTCCTCTTCCCAAATATCAAGCGGGAAGGGAGCCAACAATGGCGGGCTAATTTGAAGGGGGACAGCTAGTACAAGCTATCCTGACAAAAGTAGTCTTCGCCTGCACAAAGTTCTGGTGGTGACGCCATTCTGGGCTCCACGGTGACCTCCGTCTTGCGGTCCTCGGTCTTGTTCTTGTTGCACCGGAATGGCAACCTTTGCCTGATGCCTCGGTACTCTGCGGCTGCGCTTGCCCCCTTTGCACCAAAGAGGAAACAAGGACGCTGTGCGCGCTGGCGCCCGCCTGGTGTCGATCGTCACGGCTCACATCACGAGAACCTCGTGAGGTTCGCCTTGCCTTGATATCTCCACTCCTCGTGAGCCTGCCTGGCTAGGCCGCTCCAGAGGAGGTCTTGCATCGTCCGCCTTGCGAGGCTTGGCCCCTCGCGAGGGTCTTGGGCGCTTTGTTGGTGAGGATGGGACGTATGGCCTGCTGGCTTAGCCACGCGGCGGGCCGCAGGTAGGCAAGTCTGGGGACCCCCGTTCCTAGAACGCCGACAGCTGAGGGGCTCCATAATGTAAAACCACTCCTGCTTCCAGGGAATGGAAGTTTCGGTTAAAGAACCTTTTGGCCAACGAGTGCTGGTGCGTTGGCTGATCGTAGCACCGCCGCACTCCACCTATTCCCCGTCGACTACCTTCGGCTTCACACTGAAGGTCTTGAGCCATAAGCCGAAGTGTGGGGGGATTCAGAGGAAGGCCTCGCGTGTAATGATAAACATCAAGATGTGGAGGATAGAGTCCGGGGCTATGTCATGAAAATCTAGTCCATAATAAAACATTAGCCCCTAGACGATGGGGTGAAGAGCAAACCCTAGCCCCCGGAGGAAGTGGGAGATGAATACGACCCTCTCACTAGATCTGGGGGTCAGAATAACCTGTCCTTGAGTAGGAAGCCTGTGGTGGACCTCCACGGTCAAATATCTGGCCGCCCGAAGCTTTGCGATATCCTCCTCCGTAACGAAGGAAGCCACCCATCATCCTTGGGAGCTGGGTCCGGACATGATGGGAGGCTTGAAACGATGAAGTTGAACCTTGGGTGCTAGAACTCGAGTTCGGGAAGGGTGAGGAGAGGTTTGACATAAAAGAGGGCCCTTGGTTCCTTTATAAAGGCAGTGGGTGTTGGACGCCTCCTCCTAAGCCTAAGAACCTGCCTATTCCTAAGGAATCTTTCCCGCGGGAAAGTTGGGTTACCCACACTCACATTAATGAGAATCTTGCAATTAGGGGAGACGATCTCTACTTCGACAAGACGTGTCAATGACAACCACGCCCGAAACATGGAACGACGGGACGGGAAACGGTTCGAAATAATGACCGAGAAGCGTGATGTCACATTACTAAAAGTTATCAACAGATTGGATTCGTAGAATACTATACTCTCTGCGGTTGTATGTTACAGGTCCAGACACGATCAATTCGTCCGAAGACTATTTTGGAGTTCGGAAGGAGGAACCCGCCTAGCAATGCCAAAGACAGCACTACACGCCGGATACCTTGGCATTGAAGCCAAGTTTAGGGGCTACTGAGGGAGTCCTGGACTAAGGGGTCCTCGGGTGTCCGTCCTGTTAGCCATGGGCCAGACTGATGGGCTGCAAAGATACGGAGACCGAAGACTGCACCCGTGTCCGTATGGGACTCTCCTCAGCGTGGAAGCCAAGCTTGGCAACCGGATATGTAGATTCCCTTCTTTGTAACCGACCTCGTGTAACCCTGTATCCTCCCGGTGTCTATATAAACCGGAGGACTTAGTCCGGATAGGTCACTCATTATCATAGCCATACAAGCTAGACCTCTAGGGTTTAGCCATTACGATCTCAAGGTAGATCAACTCTTGTAATACTCCTATTCATCAATATCAATCAAGTAGGACATATGGTATTACCTCCATAGAGAGGGCCCGAACCAGGGTAAACATCGTGTCCCTTGTCTCTTGTTACCATCGACCTTAGATGCATAGTTCGGGACCCCCTACCCAAGATCTGCCGGTTTTGACACCGAAAGTAGGTTCGTCATGGTCAAGTAACATGTCCTCCAGAACAGGATTACCGTACCACCGATAGCCCACAAGTATAGGGGATCACAACAGTTTTCGAGGGTAGAGTATTCAACCCAAATTTATTACATCGACACAAGGGGAGCCCAAGAATATTCTCAAGTATTAGCAGCTGAGTTGTCAATTCAACCACACCTGGAAACTTAATATCTATAGCAAAGTGTTTAGTAGATAAGTAATATGATAGTAGTGGTAACGGTAGCAAAAGGTAATGGTAGCAAAAGTAATATTTTTGGTATTTTGTAGTGATGATAACAGTAGCAACAGAAAAGTAAATAAGCAAAGAACAATATATGGAAAGCTCATAGGCAATGGATCGGTGATAGAGAATTATGCTGGATGTGATCGATCATGTTATAGTCATAACCTAGGTTTGTCGGATTTCGGGTTCCGGTAGACCCTTGAGGTTCGAACACTGGGGTGCGCGCGAAGATCTCTCCCCTACCGATCTATGTCCAATCTGCTCGCATGATCTAAGCTGGAAACAACGAACAACACAAGGGACACAAGGTTTATACTGGTTTGGGCCACCATTGTGGTGTAATACCCTACTCCAGTGTGGTGGTGGTGGATTGCCTCTTGGGCTAATGATGAACAATACAAGGGCAGAACGGCCTCCTGATGTTGAGGCATTCTTGTGCTCGATGAGCTTGTGTGTGAGGTGGTCTCTCTTTTTAGCTCAGGTCTTCTCTCTTTTGCTGTGCCCTCTCCTTTTTCTGATCCCCTCTCCTTTTTCCCATCCCCCTCCACTGTGGTGGCTAGTCCTATTTATAGAGGCACTGGTCCTCTTCCCAAATATCGAGCGGGAAGGGAGCCAACAATGGCGGGCTAATTTGAAGGGGGACAGCTAGTACAAGCTATCCTGACAAAAGTAGTCTTCTCCTGCACAAAGTTCTGGTGGTGACGCCGTTCTGGGCTCCACGGTGACCTCCGTCTTGCGGTCCTCAGTCTTGTTCTGGTTGCACCGGAATGGCAACCTTTGCCTGATGCCTCGATACTCCGCGGCTGCGCTTGCCCCCTTTGCAGCAAAGAGGAAACAAGGACGCTGTGCTCGCTGGCGCCCGCCTGGTGTCGATCGTCACGGCTCACATCACGAGAACCTCGTGAGGTTCGCCTTGCCTTGATATCTCCGCTCCTCGTGAGCCTGCATGGCTAGGTCGCTCCAGAGGAGGTCTTGCATCGTCCGCCTTGCGAGGCTTGGCCCCTCGCAAGGGTCTTGGGCGCTTCGTTGGTGAGGATGGGCCGTATGGCCTGCTGGCTTAGCCACGCGGCGGGCCGCAGGCAGGCAAGTCTGGGGACCCCCGTTCCTAGAACGCCGATAGCTGAGGGGCTCCATAATGTAAAACCACTCCTGCTTCCAGTGAATGGAAGTTTCGGTAAAAGAACCTTTTGGCCAACGAGTGCTGGTGCGTTGACTGATCGTAGCACCGCCGCACTCCACCTATTCCCCGTCGACTACCTTCGGCTTCACACTAAAGGTCTTGAGCCATAAGCCGAAGTGTGGGGGGATTCAGAGGAAGGCCTCGCATGTAATGATAAACGTCTTGATGTGGAGGATAGAGTCCGGGGCCATGTCATGAAAATCTAGTCCGTAATAAAACATTAGCCCCTAGACGATGGGGTGAAGAGCAAACCCTAGCCCCTGGAGGAAGTGGGAGATGAATACAACCCTCTCGCCAGATCTGGGGGTCGGAATAACCTATCCTTGAGTAGGAAGCCTGTGGTGGACCTCCACGGTCAAATATCTGGCTGCCCGAAGCTTTGCGATATCCTCCTCCGTAACGGAGGAAGCCACCCATTGGCCTTGGGAGCTGGGTCCGGACATGATGGGAGGCTTGAAACGATGAAGTTGAACCTTGGGTGCTAGAACTCGAGGTCGGGAAGGCTGAGGAGAGGTTTGACATAAAAGAGGGCCCTTGGTTCCTTTATAAAGGCAGTGGGTGTTGGACGCCTCCTCCTAAGCCTAAGAACCTGCCTATTCCTAAGGAATCTTTCCCGCGGGACGGTTGGGTTACCCACACTCACATTAATGAGAATCCTGCAATTAGGGGACACGATCTCTGCTTCGACAAGACGTGTCAATGACAACCACGCCCGAAACATGGAACGACGGGACGGGAAACGGTTCGAAATAATGACCGAGAAGTGTGATGTCACATTACTAAAAGTTATCAACAAATTGGTTTCTTAGAATACTATACTCTCTACGGTTGTATGTTACAGGTCCGGACACGATCAATTCGTCCGAAGACTATTTTGGAGTTCGGAAGGAGGAACCCGCCTTGCAATGCCGAAGACAACACTACACGCCGGATACCTTGGCATTGAAGCCAAGTTTAGGGGCTACTGAGGGAGTCCTGGACTAAGGGGTCCTCAGGCGTCCGTCCTGTTAGCCATGGGCCAGACTGATGGGCTGCAAAGATACGGAGACCGAAGACTGCACCCGTTTCCGTATGGGACTCTCCTCGGCGTGGAAGCCAAGCTTGGCAACCGGATATGTAGATTCCTTTCTTTGTAACCGACCTCGTGTAACCCTATATCCTCCCGGTGTCTATATAAACCGGAGGACTTAGTCCAGATAGGTCACTCATTATCATAGCCATACAAGCTAGACCTCTAGGGTTTAGCCATTACGATCTCAAGGTAGATCAACTCTTGTAATACTCCTATTCATTAATATCAATCAAGCAGGACATATGGTATTACCTCCATAGAGAGGGCCCGAACCAGGGTAAACATCGTGTCCCTTGTCTCTTGTTACAATCGACCTTAGACGCATAGTTCGGGACCCCCTACCCAAGATCTGCCGGTTTTGACACCGACAGTAGGTTCGTCATGGTCAAGTAACATGTCCTCCAGAACAGGATTACCGTACCACCGATAGCCCACAAGTATAGGGGATCACAACAGTTTTCGAGGGTAGAGTATTCAACCCAAATTTATTATATCGACACAAGGGGAGCCAAAGAATATTCTCAAGTATTAGCAGCTGAGTTGTCAATTCAACCACACCTGGAAACTTAATATCTGTAGCAAAGTGTTTAGTAGATAAGTAATATGATAGTAGTGGTAACGGTAGCAAAAGGTAATGGTAGCAAAAGTAATATTTTTGGTATTTTGTAGTGATGATAACAGTAGCAACGGAAAAGTAAATAAGCAAAGAACAATATATGAAAGCTCGTAGGCAATGGATCAGTGATAGAGAATTATGCTGTATGTGATCGATCATGTAATAGTCATAACCTAGGTTTGTCGGATTTCGGGTTCCGGCAGACCCTTGAGGTTCGAACACTGGGGTGCGCGCGAAGATCTCTCCCCTACCGATCTACGTCCAATCTCCTCGCATGATCTAAGCTGGAAACAACGAACAACACAAGGGACACAAGGTTTATACTGGTTCGGGCCACCGTTGTGGTGTAATACCCTACTCCGGTGTGTGGTGTGGTGGATTGCCTCAAGGGCTGATGATGAATAGTACAAGGGAAGAACAGCCTCGCGAGAGGTGTTCTTGAGCTAGTGTGATGAACTGCTAGGGTGAGTTCAGTCGCCTCTCTCTCTCTCTGCTAGGGCTCTACAAGATTTCTGGATGTTTTCTAGATGTCTCTACTCGGTGGTGGCTAGCTCTATTTATAGAGGCCCTGGGCCTCTCCCCAAATAATGAGCGGAAAGGGCGCCAACAATTGGCCATTTTGATGGGGAACATATAGTACAAGTTATCCTGACCAAAGGTGGTCTTCGGCTGCCAAAAGTACTGGTGATGATGCCGTCTTGGGCTCCACGGTGACCTCCATCATGCCGCTCTGCTGGTCTTGGTCTTGTTGCACCGGAGTGGCAACCTTTGCCCGATGCCTTGGCCTACACTTGCCCCCTTTGCACCAAAGGGGAAACAAGGACACTGCGTAGGCAGGCGCCCGCCTGACGCCAGCCTGGCCTTGATCGTCACGGCTTGCCTCACGGGTTCCTCGCGAGGTATCCCCACCTTGATCTCTCTGCCTCCTCACGAGCCTGCCGGATGAGGCTGCCTCTGAGGAAGCTTCCTGTCGTCCGCCCCGTGAGGCTTGGCCCCTCGTGAGGGTCTTGAGCTTGTGCTGATGAAGATGGGCCGCACTGGGCCCCCACTTGAGCCACGCCGCAGGCCGTAGGTAGGCAAGTCTGGGGACCCCTGTTCCCAGAACGCCGACAGTAGCCCCCGGGCCCAAGGCGCGCCCGGGCTTGGCCTAGCAGGAAAGCGAAGGGGCGAGCACGAAGCGTCGTGGGCCCCAAAAGCCTGCGGCCTTGGCCGCCGCATGGCGATTGATTGGACGTGGGCGTCTGCGCTTCCCCACGACGCCTATTGCGCGCCTGGCTAAGCGGACACGTAGTTGCACATAGTTGTTCCTCCTTTCCGCTGCTCGCCTGCCTCCTACCTTTCCTTCTTCTTTGAGCTTCAGCCTCCGCCGCCAATCCGGCTTGAGTTCTTCCTCATCTTCACAACCATGGCGCCGACGAAGACAAGAAGGGGAAAGAAGCCCGCGCCTTCACCCAGCACACCTCCAGCCTCGACCCCCGCCGTCGCCCGGTCGATCATACTCAATCCAGAAGCTTTGGACAAGGTCTGCTCTGCCCTTGCAACTATCTTCAATGAGTGCGGCAGGACCACGGCCTGGCCTGCGTCCTATGCCTCCCTTGATAGGATCGTCACGGAGGTCCGATTCTTCGCCGATGCTCTATGGGCGGGTCTGGTTCCCCCCTTTTCCGCCTTCTTCAATGCGGTGCTCTCCCATTACAAGATCCATATGATGCACCTCGGGCCGGAGTCCATTACCCTTCTGGCTGTCTTTGCTTTTGTTTGCGAGGCAATGATAGGCATACCTCCTTCCGTTGCCCTGCTGCGCCACTTCTTTTCCTTGCGCATGAGCGACCCCACTCAGTGCTCAGGGTGCGTGAGCTTCTTCACCGTGCCAGAGATGGCCGCTTCAGGGATCGACTTCGGCCTTCCTCCTCCTGAGGCCAGGTTCAGAGAGCGGTGGCTATACGTGGACGTTGGAGTGCCCAACCCTCTGCTCTCGCACCCGACCTCGCCTGCTGTTCCTCACGCAGGTTGGGACCACGAGGTGCTCGCGAGCCCCTGGCTCGCCTTCGTCTGGCGCCGCTTCCAGAGTTTGAGGGCGCTCAATGTGACAACGCCCAAGGTGGTGAAGGAGTTCCTCCAATGTTGCATTGCTCATCTTCAATGCCACTCTCGCCGGATGTGGGACTTTGCGGGGCATAGAGACCGCATGCGGCTTCAGGAGGAGGACTTGGCGTCTGAAGTGCTGCAGACGGTGATCAAGGTCTTGACTGGCGAACCTGCCCCAAGCAGCCTTCAGAGTAATGGCATCCTCTTGTATCTTTGCTCCGGCAGGGCCGATTTTGTGAGGAAGATGCCCAGCTTCGACGAGTGGGGACTGTGCCTGCTGGCTTCATGGGGCCTCACGAGAACCCAGCCGCCGTGGTTGCTTCTCTTGCCGCCCACAGCGGTCCTTCCTTGGGTGACAGGGCGGGGAGACGAGAGCTGGCGAGAGTTGAGGCGACCGATGTTGAGGCGCCGACGTCGTGAGAAGTCTTGAATGCGGCGTCTCCCGAGGCTCGCCCTAGAGCGGCGGCAAGTGCGGAGTTGCAACCTGTGATTCCTGAGGCCGGGGCTCCCGAGCCCCCAGCCGTTCCTCGCGAGGCGACGCCTGACAGCGCCCCCCAGGCTGACTCCTCCAGCACTGATCACCTTGACGCTTCTTCCGCACCAGGGGCCAACCCGTGCGCCGGGCGCTTGGGTCGGTTCCGCGTAGACTTCGAGGCCCTCCGCAAGAGGAAGGAAGCCTTGGGTGGCAATGACCGCCCTTGCCGCCTGTTGAAGCACAGGAAGTACTTTGCCATGAACGAGTAAGTCTTCTTCATTCCTTGCTTGTTTGCTTTGCTATCCCTGTGACTGATTGTGGCCCTTTCAGGCCCTGCCCTACGAAACTTGCCGAGTCAGCCCGGGAGTCATCCCCCCGAGCTTCGCCTTCCTCGCTGGCCCTGGGTTCGGAGAGCTCGAGCGGCACTCGTGCTGCCAGACCAGTTGGTGGAGTCATCCGTTCCGTAGGGCACCTCGAGCCTGTGCGCCCGCTGTCCTTCATGAGTCCTCCTGGGGCACATCTGGCTTGCCCCGCCTTCCTCCTCTGATCATTGATGGTGAATGGCTGAAGTCTGTCTTCGGCTCCTCCTCCGTGGGCGGGCCGACTGTCAGGACCCCGACTCAATGCCACATCGATCTAGCATGTAACACCTCATATCACTTTGCGGCCTCACGCACGGTATTCCCACGGGTGTCGCCTTACCTTAGCCCGGGACCGTTTGCGCCTTTTGGCACACGTATATGACAGTGTCGCTAGCATCCATATGATAAGGAGCCCGGGCTGACATGGCTAGTCGTAAACCCAAAGTGGCACAGACTTACAGGGACAGGCATCCATGACCCAGCATCGAACGTGTCGGTCATCAGCGAGTGAATCCAGGCTGTAGCACTGGGCTAGCAGGACTCCGGTGAACCGGGCTGTAGCAGGCTAATAGGACTCCGGTATTCATCGCGTGACATTTCCCCGAAGGGACAGACACAGGAACGAAGAAGGACACATGCCGGCCAGCCTAAGTGTTCCGGAGCAGTAGCAAGCTACCATGGCTCGGTGGAAACACTAGGAGACATTTCCCGGTAAGAGAGGCTACTAAAGATAAACAACTAGATGGTCAGATCCCACACATACCAAGCATTTCAATAACATACACATAATATGCTCGATATGTGCAAATACAACATGGCATCACAACATGACTCTACGACTCAAGTATTTTACTCATTAGGCTCCGAGGAGCGAGATATTACAAACATGGGTCTCATGACCCAACAATCAGAGCATACAAATCAAAGCACAAGCGGAAGCTATCATGTCTGAGTACAGACATCTATAACTGAAAAAGGCTGAGAAGCCTGACTATCTATCAGATCCTGCCGAGGCACAAGATCGTAGCTGAGGTAACAAGCTAAACGTCGAAGACCACGCAGAATTACTAGTGAGACTGAAGTCTCTCTGCAAAAACATAAAATAGGCAAACGTGAGTACAAATGTACCCAGCAAGACTTACATCAGAACTATCTACATATGCATCATTATCAACAAAGGGGATGGTGGGGTTTAACTGCAGCAAGCCAGCTTTGACTCGGTGGCTATCCTGAACTACGACTGCAATGTAACTCTTTTGAGGTGGCGCACACGAGTCCACATATTCACCATATCAATACACCACTATGGATCCGCTCCCGTCTCCCTACGAGAACGCCATCCATAGCACTCACGCTTATCTTGCGCATTTTAAAGTATCCACTTTCACTTGTCTATGAACTGATATAAGCAACCCAGTAGTCCTTTACCGCGGACACGGCTATTCGAATAGATCATGTTAACCCTGCAGGGGTGTACTTCTTCATACATGTTTCCACCACTTAGCGTCTGCACACGACATGTGCTCGGCAGACTTCAAGCGAAAGCCGACGTGGGTGTAGACCACGACCTACCTAAACACTTAAGCCTCTAGTCCAGGTTTATCGCCTATCCAGGTTCCATCCGCAGGGAGTCCGGCCGAGATTTCCCATACGGCCCCGAACGATGTGAACAGGGTTCCCGAGATACCTAACGGGTATTCGGTACACCCGGCCACGTACCTACCGCATCACAGCCCACCCCTACGGTCAGCGTTGTCCACGGCCTCTAGTAAGCTACAAACACCAGAAACTAATTGCAACTCCTGGACAGAGGACTAGGGTGAATAAGAAGTCGAGCGGGGTCATATTTCAGGGCCCAATGTATGGTAGTAGCTGAATCATGGATCACAAACACAGAACTCAGTTCCTAAGGACGGCTTCACTGAGACAACCCACCATGTACTCCTACATGGCCTCTCACCGACACCTTTTACCAAATCGTGTTCACACACTTAGCTCACACACAGTAGGACATGTTCACACACCTCTGATTCATCCCGGATGAATCAGACCTGACACAACTCTAAGCAGTAGCAGGCATGACAATAAGCATGAATGAGTAGGCACAACAGGGCTCAAACAACTCCTACTCATGCTAGTGGGTTTCATCTATTTACTGTGGCAATGACAGGTCATGCAAAGGATAAAGGGGTTCAGCTACCGCAGCAAGTAACAGATGAAACGGTGTTGTCCTAATGCATTAAAAGAGAGCAGGGGCGAGAGAGTAGGATTGTATCGGAATGAACAAGGGGTTTTTGCTTGTCTGGCACTTCTGAAGATAACATTGAGTCTTCATCAGTGTCAACGGTCACATCATCGGTATCACGTCTATCGTGAGGGGACAAATACCGGCAACATAGAAGGGAACACAATCAATGCAATGCACAATATGATGCATGATCATGACATGGCAAAATGAATGTGCTTTGGGCTAATGCAACTAGCAACAGATTAAACGAAGTTGGTTTGAATACAAGATTCAAATTCAAACTCCATATGTGATTATTTAAATGTCATTCACTTCATTTGACCTAAAAAGTAGTGATAAGTTGTTCTAACATGCATGAAAATGGTACAGATGGATTCCTTGAATTTTTTTGATAATTTTTCATATATAATTTATTTAATTTGGAGTTACGGTTGAATTTCTATGAATTTTAGAAGTTTATACAAATTTCTGGAATTTCCTGAATATTTTCAAATCCAGAAAATACTTATTGCGTCAGCCTGATGTCATGATGACGTCAGCAGGTCAATGTGGCACAGTCCGGTCAACCCCTGACCGGTGGGTCCCGAGTGTCAGCGTCTAACTAAACTAACCTAGCTTAGTTAAACTAACCTAACCTAATTAGCCGGGCGGGGCCCGCAGGTCAGTGAGAGAGAGGGGGTCAAACCCGGGTCAAACTCACCGGAGTTGACCCGAGGCTCGTCGCCGGCGAGGCCAGGGACGGCGGAGAGCGTCGGGATTCGCCCTCCGATGACCAAAAGAGCGGCGGAGGGGCTCTACGGGATGCCCAGACCCGCGCGCATCTAACAGGGCCAACGGAAGAAGCTAGGGTGGCCGGAGGCGACGGCAATCATGACGGCGGCGGCGGCCGGAGTTCGGGTGGTGGCGGGTTTGGCGCTACGAGCGGTGGTTTGGCGCGCTGAGGGCACTGGGGAGAAGCTCTTGCTCCTACGCATCCAAAGGAATGGACGGGAGGCCGCGAGGTGGCCGGAGTTGAGCACGGCGTCGACCTCGGCGGCGGCCGGAGCTCGGGCGAGCTCGGGGTCGGGGTTAGGGAGCACGACAGGAGGAGCTGGGGCGTGCTACGGACTCCTGAGATCGCGGTGAGCACGTCAGTGGGCTCGGATACGAGCTGGGATGGCTGTGGCCACGGCCACGCCATGGCCGGCGGCGAGAAACTCTCGGCCGCGGTGGAGGAAGAGGCTAGGGGATGAGTGCGAGCTTGAGGGAAGGGGGAAGACGAAGAGGGGCTCACAGGGGTTGCATCGGTGGCCTCGGGGAGCTCGGGGAGGCGTCGGAGGCGGCGAATCGACAGCGGTGAGCTTCGGTGGCCGACGACGGAACGGCGATGGTGGCGGCGTTGCAGGGCTTCCGGAGGGCCGCGGGTCGGTGGAGAGGGAAGAGGGG
>NC_057800.1:557424559-557424866 GCF_018294505.1 Triticum aestivum | reverse complement strand
GTGGAGGAAGAGGCTAGGGGATGAGTGCGAGCTTGAGGGAAGGGGGAAGACGAAGAGGGGCTCACAGGGGTTGCATCGGTGGCCTCGGGGAGCTCGGGGAGGCGTCGGAGGCGGCGAATCGACAGCGGTGAGCTTCGGTGGCCGGCGACGGAACGGCGATGGTGGCGGCGTTGCAGGGCTTCCGGAGGGCCGTGGGTCGGTGGAGAGGGAAGAGGGGGTCGAGGCGGAGCCTCTGGGCTAGTCGGGGGAGCGAGGGAGGCTCGGTGGCCGTGGTTATGGCGAGCGGCGGCGACGGGCTCCGCTCGGT
>NC_057800.1:557344657-557424501 GCF_018294505.1 Triticum aestivum | reverse complement strand
TCCGCTCGGTGAGGAGAACAGAGGAGGGGGGGAGAGGGTTCCGGGGAGAGGATGAGGACGCGGGAGAGAGGAAGAAGGGAGAGGGGGGTCGGGGACTACGTGGCGTCGCGGGAGGGACCAGGGGAGGAGGAGGCAGCCAGGCAGGGAGGAGGTGGCCGGGGCGCGTGGCCGCGCGCGTCGGGCGCGTGCCCGTCCTCCTGGCAGAGGAGGAAGGCAACAGGGGAGGGAGGCGGCGGTGGGCTGGGCTAGCGGGAGGAGCTGGCCAGCTGGGCCGGCTACAGGTAAGTGGCCCAGGTAGGCTTCTGTTCTTTTTATTTTTTTTCTCTGTTTTGTTTATTTAATTTATTTTGCCACTGTTTTGAATTTAAAATAATTCAAACAATGCCAAAAACTCCTCTGAATATTTTATATTGCTAGATGGACTTTTCCAAAAGCTTATAAAATATTTCAGGGGTATTTGAAATTATATTCTAATTATATGAATATAATTCAAATTCAAATAGCTAATGAATTAAATCCAAAGTCCCAAAAATAAATCCTTAAAAATGTTCAATATTTTGGTTGGGACCAGAACCCTTGCCAAAAATTATCAAACATTTAAGAAGAGCATTTTGGAGCAATGAATGAGATTTTTAGGGTTTCTGCCCTTCTTTTATTTAGGGTTTTTAGGCTTCCAATTTCCCTCAGTTCAAATTTCAGAATTTAAACATGATGCACACATGAAGATAGCCTAGAGCACTACCAGCAGCTAGGGATGTGACAACTCACCCCCACTAAACAAGAATCTCGTCTCGAGATTCAAGCGTAGGATAAGGTGAAGGGGAAACGCAACTAGTATAATCTTCACGATCCAGGGTGCACTTCAGTTGAACGTTGATTCATTCACCATCATTGTCTTGATGTCTTGCTCTGAGAAATCCTGCCAACATGACATGGAGGGAAGAAGGAGACTCTAGAAGGGTCGATCTTCTTGAAGATCGAACAACTCACGGAATGAGACATAGGACCATCTCTCGGGTTGAGACACGGGATACACATCAAGAGGGGTGGAAAGAAACGGATGACGAAGGTTCACTAGGTAGACAACAATTCCAGACTCAAGAATGTGGTAAACGATTGTCACGTAGCGAGGAGTTGAGTTGCCATGATACCACGATGAAACATCCTGGAGGAGGGTGATTCGTAGATTATTTCCTTAAGTGGCAAAAAGAATTACCTTTGATTCAGAGATTATCGAAAATCTTTAAACCAGCCTAAGGCAATTCTCGAGCAATCGTTTGGAGGGGTTCGGTGGAATGGTATACTCGGACTTGGATGATGTGGATTACCTTGTTGAAGACAACGTAATGGATGAATTTGCTTATCACCGGAAATGGAAGAGACCCATGGTAGAATGGCACATTGGTGGTGCAAGCTGGGAACAGAATGCAAATGCTGGGAATGATTCTGGTAACTGGGGGAGAACCCAACAATAGAGAGTGAATCCACTGTTGAGAAGTTATAGCATAACCGAGGAAGTTGAGGGCAAACCTAGTTAGTGCTGATGGTAACAACTAACGCTTGTGCGTGCTCTCAAGAACTTGAGCATTTCCATAATCATCAAGGTTTTACCAATATCCGTGTCAAGGATTCTGGCAACACAACTTACTACCATGATGAATAGCGATGGATGATGCAGATGCAAAGGAGGATAACACTTTCTCAGATTTCACCTTAGCGAGCCAAGGAACAAAATCTGGACGATCGACCGAGAGACATTTAGCACTCCGCTTCTAATGTTCTCCTTGATGTGCTAGCGTAACCCATTCATAGATATGGTTTGATATCTAGAACATCAAGTAAAAAGGTCAGACTTCGGGATCTCAAAATCCATAGGGGCAACTAGGGAGTAAATCCTACGAAATCCCTATGGGGAGGTGGCCAACTTCCTTAATCAAGATATTATAATAACAGGTCTTCCGGCTGGGTGTGTTGGCCACGACATCCACTTTACCGGTTTTCGAGGGACCGATATTATAATTCTTGGGAAATATTCCAACCATCATATCTGCCTGAGATTCAGATCTGGTTGGTGTCAGGATATTCCAGACTCATCGAGTCTAGGAAGAAAAATGAAAGTTTGCAACACAATTCGACGAGATGACGTTGCGGGATTCTCGGGGGACGAACTGCGATAGCAAGCTCCAAAACATGAGCTGGTTCTGCTAAAACATGTGAACACGCTGTCCTAGACAAACATTATCACATGGTAGTCTTACAATAAAACACTACCGAGTTCAGGTGGGGAATCATAATCGAGGATATTGAAGTCTTGTGCATGACCTAGGATTAGCACATCAACTCCTTTTCCGTGAACAAATCAATCAGTGGCTTGGTGTGCTAGGATATACATATGGAATGAAGGTTGCAAGTCTCCAGACCACAGAATTCTTCGCACGTGTGCATGACTGATTTGGGATGATTCCAAAGGAAACAACATTGACTTTCTCAAGTCCACGGCGGCAACTTGCATCGAATGCACATGAACTAGAGGAAGTCACTTCTTACATCCGAACATATGCTTCATGAGCTAGCATGAACAAATGCTTCAAAAGTTTCCAACACTAACTTATTGTCCAACAAAATCATGGAGGAGATAAAGATGTTGTCAATGGGCTCAACAACAATTCATCCGGGTTTCCTTTTAAAAGGAATTCCATAGTTAAGTGAACACGGTGATAGCATTGGTTAGACCAAAGATGTAATGGTGTATGCTCGAGGGATCAACCACGAATAAGACAACATTACGAACATCGTTGGTACTGATTTGATTTGACGATAGCCCATACTCAAATCAAAGGTTTGGTAGGATAATAGATCCAACAATTGTTCACAAGGACCAATTGATGAAGATACCATCTCTCTTCAACACACACACACACACACAAAAAGATATCCCTTAACATGAACTAAGTCAGGCAAGCTTTTATCTTCCAACTCTTCAAGTTGTTGTTTAGCTTGACCAACTAACTCAGGGGTATCCCACACAGATTCTTGGAGAGAGGGTGGTTCACAAGAAACCAACTTGATCACGAGCTCAACATAATAGTCAGGTGACAACCTGGTGATACTTTCAAGAAGATATTCGGAAAATCACGATCCACCGATATGTTACTAAGCTCGAGAACAATCTCGCTTTTGAGGGCAAGACGATATGATCAAATGAGTGAGGACTCGACAAGATCCTAACTCATCAATCGAAGGGTGCACCGAAATAAGGACTAGGTAGCACGATCAGTCTTAGGGTGACGATTCAATAATCAATATGCTGAGAATGAGGTTATCGTCCATTTAACTACCAAGCAACGAGGTTGCTGGGAGTATTGATTTCACACATCCCAATTCATTTGCCGGTATTCCGGTTGCATCAACACGGTAGCCGAGAAATGAATAATGATGGCGAGGAGTATCACTACGTCAAAATTCATGAGAGTTGGTGCAATCCTCATGAAAATCCTGACATAAAGAGGGTAATACTCCAAAGTAGAACAGAACCAAAAGCTGGATTGGCATTTGATCTGTGGAATACAACTACTTTGACCCAATCCTAAATATGGATGAGGTACTGGAGTTTGTTTCTCCAAGTCATTCCGGAATAGATGGCTTGACAGACCACAGGAGTAATAGGCATCGATGAACGAATGCACACATAATCTTGACTATCAATTGATAGACGAGGGTCAGAAGACAACTAAAGAGGGACAACTCAAAGGAACATACGAGTTTCTGAGTTGTGGATGCATAGATTAGTTTGTCGAGCAGAGCTCAACATATTTCTTCCGGACAATCCATGCGGAAAGGTAGAACTGGCAGAGCCACAATATATAATAGAGAACTCATCAAGAATAATCCTGTTGTGATATTTCAGTTCAACGAGGAACTTCTTCCATAAGTAGTTCATGGTATTTGGAAGAAGAAGATACCACGGACTTCAAGGACTATCGCAAAGGTTACTAATATCCTAAAGGCACTAGCAATTACTATCAACATGAAGTAAGTAGAGTGAATCTCGGGTTCAAAACCCAGGAATAGAATACCTACCACTAAGTAGCATCACGGGATGCTTTCGAGAATGATGGCCAGAATCATCACACTGGGAACACAAATCATGGCTAAATTACTAGGTGATCCCCTAAGACACCTAGGGTCATAATAACATCTCCAACATATATGTCAAGGTAACAGAGTACCTCAACTCACTGATTAGTGTGGTTAATCTGGCCCATGGGAACATTGAAACGGGAAGAAAGGATTTGCAAATGCATCAAACTACTTAGAAACCTGGGATGACTCGGACAGCATAACGGCTGTAAATGCTCAGAAAAGATTTGAGACATTCACAAAAATGGTGGCATAACCACTCAGAAGCACAATATCAAGATTTCGAGATCAACAATTAACATACAGAAGTAGTAGAAACTGAAACGAGGCTTAAATCAACAATCTTATAAATCTACGGATTAGTAACACGTGATCCTGATAGAAAGAAGAGATAGCCTAGTGCTTAATCCCCGTAGAAGAGAAGATGATGACTTAGATCAGAAGGCATAAGGTATAAGGAGTAAAAAGAGCCTTACGTTCCATCCCACAATCAATTCCCTTATATAACTAAAGAATTTCTAGACTCAACTTCGACCGGTTTGGCTTGGTAATCCTACAGGCAGTCAAGCTCTGATACCAACGCTGTCAGGACCCCGACTCAATGCCACATCGATCTAGCATGTAACACCTCATATCACTTTGCGGCCTCACGCACGGTATTCCCACGGGTGTCACCTTACCTTAGCCCGGGACCGTTTGCGCCTTTTGGCACACGTATATGACAGTGTCGCTAGCATCCATATGATAAGGAGCCCGGGCTGACATGGCTAGTCGTAAACCCAAAGTGGCACAGACTTACAGGGACAGGCATCCATGACCCAGCATCGAACGTGTCGGTCATCAGCGAGTGAATCCAGGCTGTAGCACTGGGCTAGCAGGACTCCGGTGAACCGGGCTGTAGCAGGCTAACAGGACTCCGGTATTCATCGCATGACATTTCCCCGAAGGGACAGACACAAGAACGAAGAAGGACACATGCCGGCCAGCCTAAGTGTTCCGGAGCAGTAGCAAGCTACCATGGCTCGGTGGAAACACTAGGAGACATTTCCCGGTAAGAGAGGCTACTAAAGATAAACAACTAGATGGTCAGATCCCACACATACCAAGCATTTCAATAACATACACACAATATGCTCGATATGTGCAAATACAACATGGCATCACAACATGACTCTACGACTCAAGTATTTTACTCATTAGGCTCCGAGGAGCGAGATATTACAAACATGGGTCTCATGACCCAACAATCAGAGCATACAAATCAAAGCACAAGCGGAAGCTATCATGTCTGAGTACAGACATCTATAACTGAAAAAGGCTGAGAAGCCTGACTATCTATCAGATCCTGCCGAGGCACAAGATCGTAGCTGAGGTAACAAGCTAAACATCGAAGACCACGCGGAATTACTAGTGAGACTGAAGTCTCTCTGCAAAAACATAAAATAGGCAAACGTGAGTACAAATGTACCCAGCAAGACTTACATCAGAACTATCTACATATGCATCATTATCAACAAAGGGGATGGTGGGGTTTAACTGCAGCAAGCCAGCTTGACTCGGTGGCTATCCTGAACTACGACTGCAATGTAACTCTTTTGAGGTGGCGCACACGAGTCCACATATTCACCATATCAATACACCACTATGGATTCGCTCCCGTCTCCCTACGAGAACGCCATCCATAGCACTCACGCTTATCTTGCGCATTTTAAAGTATCCACTTTCACTTGTCTATGAACTGATATAAGCAACCCAGAAGTCCTTTACCGCGGACACGGCTATTCGAATAGATCATGTTAACCCTGCAGGGGTGTACTTCTTCATACATGTTTCCACCACTTAGCGTCTGCACACGACATGTGCTCGGCAGACTTCAAGCGAAAGCCGACGTGGGTGTAGACCACGACCTACCTAAACACTTAAGCCTCTAGTCCAGGTTTATCGCCTATCCAGGTTCCATCCGCAGGGAGTCCGGCCGAGATTTCCCATACGGCCCCGAACGATGTGAACAGGGTTCCCGAGATACCTAACGGGTATTCGGTACACCCGGCCACGTACCTACCGCATCACAGCCCACCCCTACGGTCAGCGCTGTCCACGGCCTCCAGTAAGGTACAAACACCAGAAACTAATTGCAACTCCTGGACAGAGGACTAGGGTGAATAAGAAGTCGAGCGGGGTCATATTTCAGGGCCCAATGTATGGTAGTAGCTGAATCATGGATCACAAACACAGAACTCAGTTCCTAAGGACGGCTTCACTGAGACAACCCACCATGTACTCCTACATGGCCTCTCACCGACACCTTTTACCAAATCGTGTTCACACACTTAGCTCACACACAGTAGGACATGTTCACACACCTCTGATTCATCCCGGATGAATCAGACCTGACACAACTCTAAGCAGTAGCAGGCATGACAATAAGCATGAATGAGTAGGCACAACAGGGCTCAAACAACTCCTACTCATGCTAGTGGGTTTCATCTATTTACTGTGGCAATGACAGGTCATGCAAAGGATAAAGGGGTTCAGCTACCGCAGCAAGTAACAGATGAAACGGTGTTGTCCTAATGCATTAAAAGAGAGCAGGGGCGAGAGAGTAGGATTGTATCAGAATGAACAAGGGGTTTTTGCTTGCCTGGCACTTCTGAAGATAACATTGAGTCTTCATCAGTGTCAACGGTCACATCATCGGTATCACGTCTATCGAGAGGGGACAAATACCGGCAACACAGAAGGGAACACAATCAATGCAATGCACAATATGATGCATGATCATGACATGGCAAAATGAATGTGCTTTGGGCTAATGCAACTAGCAGCAGATTAAATGAAGTTGGTTTGAATACAAGATTCAAATTCAAACTCCATATGTGATTATTTAAATGTCATTCACTTCATTTGACCTAAACAGTAGTGATAAGTTGTTCTAACATGCATGAAAATGGTACAGATGGATTCCTTGAATTTTTTTGATAATTTTTCATATATAATTTATTTAATTTGGAGTTACGGTTGAATTTCTATGAATTTTAGAAGTTTATACAAATTTCTGGAATTTCCTGAATATTTTCAAATCCAGAAAATACTTATTGCGTCAGCCTGATGTCATGATGACGTCAGCAGGTCAACGTGGCACAGTCCGGTCAACCCCTGACCGGTGGGTCCCGAGTGTCAGCGTCTAACTAAACTAACCTAGCTTAGTTAAACTAACCTAACCTAATTAGCCGGGCGGGGCCCGCAGGTCAGTGAGAGAGAGGGGGTCAAACCCGGGTCAAACTCACCAGAGTTGACCCGAGGCTCGTCGTCGGCGAGGCTAGGGACGGCGGAGAGCGTCGGGATTCGCCCTCCGATGACCAAAAGAGCGGCGGAGGGGCTCTACGGGATGCCCAGACCCGCGCGCATCTAACAGGGCCAACGGAAGAAGCTAGGGTGGCCGGAGGCGACGGCAATCATGACGGCGGCGGCGGCCGGAGTTCGGGTGGTGGCGGGTTTGGCGCTACGAGCGGTGGTTTGGCGCGCTGAGGGCACTGGGGAGAAGCTCTTGCTCCTACGCATCCAAAGGAACGGACGAGAGGCCGCGAGGTGGCCGGAGTTGAGCACGGCGTTGACCTCGGCAGCGGCCGGAGCTCGGGCGAGCTCGGGGTCGGGGTTAGGGAGCACGGCAGGAGGAGCTGGGGCGTGCTACGGACTCCTGAGATCGCGGTGAGCACGTCAGTGGGCTCGGATACGAGCTGGGGTGGCTGTGGCCACGGCCACGCCATGGCCGGCGGCGAGAAACTCTCGGCCGCGGTGGAGGAAGAGGCTAGGGGATGAGTGCGAGCTTGAGGGAAGGGGGAAGACGAAGAGGGGCTCACAGGGGTTGCATCGGTGGCCTCGGGGAGCTCGGGGAGGCGTCGGAGGCGGCGAATCGACAGCGGTGAGCTTCGGTGGCCGGCGACGGAACGGCGATGGTGGCGGCGTTGCAGGGCTTCCGGAGGGCCGTGGGTCGGTGGAGAGGGAAGAGGGGGTCGAGGCGGAGCCTCTGGGCTAGTCGGGGGAGCGAGGGAGGCTCGGTGGCCGTGGTTATGGCGAGCGGCGGCGACGGGCTCCGCTCGGTGAGGAGAACAGAGGAGGGGGGGGGGAGAGGGTTCCGGGGAGAGGATGAGGACGCGGGAGAGAGGAAGAAGGGAGAGGGGGGTCGGGGACTACGTGGCGTCGCGGGAGGGACCAGGGGAGGAGGAGGCAGCCAGGCAGGGAGGAGGTGGCCGGGGCGCGTGGCCGCGCGCGCCGGGCGCGTGCCCATCCTCCTGGCAGAGGAGGAAGGCGACAGGGGAGGGAGGCGGCGGTGGGCTGGGCTAGCGGGAGGAGCTGGCCAGCTGGGCCGGCTACAGGTAAGTGGCCCAGGTAGTCTTCTGTTCTTTTTATTTTTTTTCTCTGTTTTGTTTATTTAATTTATTTTGCCACTGTTTTGAATTTAAAATAATTCAAACAATGCCAAAAACTCCTCTGAATATTTTATATTGCTAGATGGACTTTTCCAAAAGCTTATAAAATATTTCAGGGTATTTGAAATTATATTCTAATTATATGAATATAATTCAAATTCAAATAGCTAATGAATTAAATCCAAAGTCCCAAAAATAAATCCTTAAAAATGTTCAATATTTTGGTTGGGACCAGAACCCTTGCCAAAAATTATCAAACATTTAAGAAGAGCATTTTGGAACAATGAATGAGATTTTTAGGGTTTCTGCCCTTCTTTTATTTAGGGTTTTGAGGCTTCCAATTTCCCTCAGTTCAAATTTCAGAATTTAAACATGATGCACACATGAAGCTAGCCTAGAGCACTACCAGCAGCTAGGGATGTGACACCGACGCCAGGACGGATTCCCAAAGAGGTCAGTTCGGTGATGGCTAGGGTGCCAGCTCCCAGCCCCGCTCCAAGAGGAGGCCAGCCGCCCTGGGCCCTCTGCATGCTCCGGTGGAAGAGGGTGATGTAGAAGATGTGCTCAGGCGCACTCGGGAGCGATGCGCCCTTCGCGAAGAGTTCCTCCAGGGGGCGGCGGATGCGGTGAGCCAGATCGGGGAAGAGCTTGCTGATGAGGATGCGCGCCTCGAGGCTGAAGGTTTGCGCCTTGCTGAGGAGAGGCGCAAACTAAAGGTAGCCGTCGCCCTCGCACGTCATCAATGTGACCTTGACAACGCGAAGGCCGAAGCGTCGCTAGCAGCTTCATGGGAGGCCTGCTCCCTGGCCATTGAGGAGGCTCGGGAGGTAGACCGACGACGCAAGGATGCGGAGGAGCGCGCACGGGAGCTCCAAGCCTGGAGCAACTCCTTGGAGCAGCAAGTGGAATTGCGCCAGGCGGCCCTTGAGTCGATGGGGGTGGCCTCTATTGACCGGGCGGAGCTTCTGAAGCGCGAGGACATGCTGACGCTGGAGGCCGCCGAGCGCATCCTTGACCTTGAGCGGTTGGAGACGAGGGAGCGCCTGGTGGCCCGGGCGGAGGATGACGTTGCCGCACGCGAAGCCCGAGCCCAGGAAGAAGTCGATCGCCGCGTGGCGGAAGCTCGTTCGGCCTTCGAGCGCGAATATGGGATGAGGTTGGGGATGATCAAGGTCGAGGCCGAGGGCAGGACCGCAGCCCTCAGGGCCAAACTGACCGAAGCGACACAGCGTGCGGACTCCTCCACAGCCACCCTCAGCGCGGCGCAGGCGGAGCTATCCTCTTCCCCGGGCCGAGCAGCTTCTTCTTCAACAGAGGGTCGATGACGCTGAGGCCGTCGCGCAGCGGAGTGAGGACGAGCTCCGTCGGCGGCGGGTTCTGGAGCATGTGCATGCCCCCATGCTTCAAACTCTCCGAGAGAAGGCCAACACAGCTTTGGGCTATGTCTGCGAGGCTGCCGCTAGGGAGCCGCACGAGGTCAACTACGCCGACAACCTCCAATTTTTCACCGATGTGGTGACGCTTAGAGAACCGGCCCGAGAGGTCCCATTGGCTTGTTGAAGAGAGGAGCCGAGCCTTGCTCGGGCGTGCCTTCTCCCGCGTTTTCAGCTATCTGCAGGACAGGGACCCCCACTTCGACTTCGATGCTGCCATCGCACCCGTGCCCATTGCCGTCCGGGGCGACCTAGTGCGGTGGGTGGAGGACAACATGGACGCCCTCGTCAGGGCCTTTGCATCTGATGACGACGGCGTGGTCATGGGCGCCAATGTAGGCGATGTTTTGGACGAGCCTGGCGCTGATGGAGATGCTTGCGGCGGTGGTGACAATGCCGACGATGCCAGTGATGCCTCTGAGGATGCCCAAGACGCGGTGAGTGATATGTCTGACTGACCGCGTGTTACTGCCGTTTAACCCGCACGAAGAAAGTTCGGGCTTGGCCCTAAAGGATCTATGAGCATTTTGGGAGGGGAAGCCCCTAATGTAAAGGTTTGCAATTAGTACTCTGGTAAGCATAATGTTGTGTGTGAACGTAGCCGCTGTCCCGGTGATGGGTCAGCTGACTTGTGTACCTTCCGACACTGACGAGTCCCGAGCGGGCCTGCGGGGGCCGCTGCACCTCGGGTGTCTTCTGATTAACTTGTGGATCCCGTGATGAAAACCTCCGGAAAGGGTGACGTAACAGTGGTCCTGGTTGTGAACGTGCCTGGCCCGGCCCGGCTCGCGAGGGGGTCACGAGGGGGGGGGCAGCCGATGTTAACCTTGGACGCAAAGCCAAAACCAGAACGCGCGAGATTGCTCGAACGAGACTAAACACCCCTTCCCCCAAACACACGCAAGCACCGAGCTCAAATCAACTTAAATCCAAATCAAAGAACTTGTCAATCAAGGAAAGGCAGAAGCAAAAGGCCGCGTCCGGCACCTAGTCTAGTCTTCGACGTCTTCTCACCAGCGCAGAGCTAAGTGCTGCCATTGGGCGTGGGCGGGAGCCCCCGAGGCCCGAGGGCGGCTCTCCGGAGACTCCGGGGCGTGTACAGCCCCACTCATTATTTCGTGAGAGTGTCACGGGGCGTCGAGCTTCACAGGCACTAGGCCTTCTTCACAGGTACTGGCCTTGATTCATATCGCCAGACGAGGGCCCCGCCTTGCGCCACACTCTGCCGCCATCGACGGCGACCGGAAACCAGGACGACACCAATGAGGCAGAGCGGTCGCTAGCGGTTCCCCCGACGACCATGGTTCCCCTGCCGGGGGCAGGCCTTGGGGCACCTCCCCGACAAGGGGCCTACCTCCTGAGAACGCCTTGCTCCGACCGCCGCAGTGACGAACCCGAATATCGGCCCCTCTCCTGCAGCCCCCTGCGCCCTCCTCCTGAGGGGTATGAGGCTGCAGGATTGGGGCAGCCACCTGCTGTGGCGACATGTATCTCCTGCGACCCATGGTTAGCATAAGCATGCTCCTGAGGGATGAGTGGTACCCGATAATTGCCGCCGCCGGTGCGGCTCTCGAGGCTCTCCTGAGGTTCCCGAAAGAGCTCAGCTTCTGGCGTCTCCTTGTCCCAGCCTGGCCCGAGGAATGAGCCATGATCTTCCTCCAGTGCGCACCCCTGATCCACCATGCGGGGCACATAAGCTTCCGGGGTTGCCGCCCTGTGCGCCCCGCCGTAGCACCCCGCATGCCATGCAGCCTGGCTTGGAGTGCCATCTTGTGGGTGATGGCGCAGCGGTCCGCCGAGGCCGAAGGCCGCGGCGCGCACCCCTTCGCTGGCCTGAGAGGGGGTGTCGGTGTCAAAACCGGCGGATCTCGGTGTCGGGTGGTAGGTGCGACATATGCCAACGGGTGGCTTATCATTGTGGGAGCCAGTAAGACATCGCCGGTGCCTGGAAACGGGATGAGGCGAAGACATGCACGCCGGCGAATTTTACCCAGCTTCGGGGCTCTTCGTGGAGATAACACCCCTACTGCTGCTCTGCGGGGTCTCCGCATGATCACTTGATGTACAAGTAGCTACACAATGCTCCTTGAGCTGTTTGGTGGGAGGAGGAAGAAGGGCACGGCTAGCTTGCTTCTTCTCCTGGTGTGGTGTCTAAAACTAGTTGAGGGTCCAACCCTTTGCATGGGTGCCCCGGGGGGTTTATATAGGCCTACCCCCCGGGGGTACAATGGTAATCCGACTGGGCGCGGGGCCCAGCCGTCTGTGGCCGCGCTCGCCGGCTTCTGCGCCGACTGCTGGGGCCCACCGGCTACCAACTCCTTGGCAACAGGCAGGCCCCACTGCCAAGGGTCTTGTCGATGGCTGGCTACTGTTGCCTCATCCTGATGACCAGGGCTTCGTCGAGGTAAGCATGGCTACAGTGCCGCCGTCCGGCGCGCGATAACCGTAGCCTTACCGCGTCTTGTCTCCTTAATGGGGCGTCTTCTTCGAGGGGGAAGCGAGCCGGCTGTGGGCAGCCGGCCCCGTCTCGGGCCGACTGGGGGAGGCCAGGCCGCCTTCGGGTGTCTCTCTACCCGAAGGGGCCCACCGCCTGTGGGCCATACTGGTAGCCCGTCGTGGATGACATCAGGGTCAACATGGCAACAGTGCCGCGCCAGACGGGTCATGGCCACTCCGTACGACGCACTGTGCCAGGCGTGCTCCGGGATTCGGGGGTGGCAGGCTTTACTGTAACCACGCCCCGTCTCGTCGCCGCTAGGTGGATGCAAACTTTGAGGGTACGGTCTCGACCGCTTTATGGGAGCCGGCTTCTTGGAGTCGGCCTCCTCATGGCCGGCTTCTTGGAGTCGGCATCTTGGAGCCGGCTTCTTCGAGTCGGCCTCCCATGGTTTTCTTCATGAGGGGTAAAGTCGGGCCGCCTTCTTCGAGCTGGCCTGGGTGACAGCCAGCAAGGCGAAGGCGGCCCCACGTCTTGGATTCCTGAGAGCCAGACGGGCTCGTAATTTTTTCAGAAGGGCTAGGGGAAGCCGGCTAGGCTACCCATGGCTATTTACTCTGACAGTAGTCCCCGAAGCTGATCGAGCTTCGAGGCGGATAGAGGGACGAGAAGCTTGGTCAGCTTCCCATCCTGAAGAGCTGGCTTTGCTTGTGCACGCCGACTTCAGAGAGCTCCGGTTCTCGTAGGCGGGAACGCGGACCACATGGCGAGGAAATCCTGCCAACGCACGCGCGCGACGGGACGTCGCCGTAGGCCCGGGCCCGCCACTCGCAGGCCTCGGTCTGAGCGCGGATCTTCCGTGGCCCACATGGACCGCTCGCCTTCCCGCGGCGGTTTTATTCTGCCATCATGGCACAGTAATCGCGGGACATGGGGGAGTGGGCACGATCGATCCCCACGCTTCCCCATGCTGCGCCTCCTCGATTCCGCCACGCGAGCCTATAAGTAGGGGGAGGAGGGGGAGCGACAAAGGTTTGCACGCTCTCTCTCGCTCCGCCCCTTCTCGTCCTCCTCTCTTCCTCTTGTTGCCGCCGCAACCTCCCGTCTCAGCGCCGCCGCGCCGCCACATCGTCTTGCTCCCATGGCGCTGTCGAGCTCATGGGACGGCTCCAACGTCCATGAGGACCATGTTGTGTTCCTCCGCCAGACTCGGCGCCTACCCAACGCCAACCTCGTGCGGGTCCGCCTGGCACCGGAGACGGAGATCTCGCTGGCACCGCAGGAGGGCGAGCGGGTCGTGTTCCGCTCGCACTTCCTACGCGGCTTCGGCCTTCCGGCGAGCGGATTTCTACGCTCCTTCCTCAAGTTCTACAACCTTCAGCCGCATCACCTCACGCCCAATGCGGTGATGCTGCTGTCGGCCTTCGTCTCCCTCTGCGAAGGCTTCTTGGGGCTGCTCCCCACGCTGGAGCTCTGGGGGGAGTTCTTCCAGAGCAAACTCGGCACCGTCATCGCCGGCATGCCCGCCCCCTGCGGGGCCTTCATCGCCATGCGGAGGGCGGGCGAGAACAACCCGTTCCCGCCCATCCCCCTGATCCAGTCGGTGAAGATCTGGCAGAAGTCATACTTCTACGTGAAGAACATCGCCGAGCAAGGAGACCACGTCAACCTGCCGGCTTACGTAGCCGGCCCGCCGGCTGGGAGGCAGCCCTCATGGAGTTTCCGGTCCCGGTCACTGTCTCAGGCCGGGAATGCTGCCGTCTCCCGGCTTCGAGTGATGATCCAGTCGGAAGGTCTGAGCGGGGCCGACTTGGTGGCCGCCTTCATGGAGCGCCGGATATCTCCTCTCCAAAGCCGGCCCCACATGATGTGCCAGATGAGCGGCCGGTTCGACCCATGCCGGCTGAGCACCAGGGAGATGCCTCATGCGGAGGTATCGTACATGGTAAACTACATCTCCAATTGCAAGCTCGCCGAGGACTGGCGATACAGCAAGGCACCGTACTCTCGTGCCAACCCTCCGCCCATGGTAAGTTTTCCTTTTCTTCTTGTTGTTGGTGGCCGGCTTCACGATGGCCGGCTTCTGATCAGTCGGCTCTTCTTAGCAGAACCCTCTTCTCCCGCTGACGACCGGGGCATCGGTGATAGAACGCCAGTACGCCCCCGACCGCACGGCGGACGACGTCGACGACCCGGACTTGGGGGCGGCCGCCATGGAAAACGCCGTCGTGGGGGACGATGCCGAGCCCGGGGGCGCAAGGCTCACCGCCAGCTTCGAGGACTGGCCGGATGATTTCGAAACCGAAGTCGCCCCGCGTCACCAGCCGGCGGCCGACCATCAGGGCGCGGGCTCGTCGGCGGTGCACAGAAGCGCCGGGCCGCTTCAGGCCTCTTCGGCAGTCGGCCGAAGAAGTCCAAAGCCTCCACCGCGGCAACCAAGCGAGACGAGGCGGCTGCGAAAGCGGCCCGCCTCCGCAAGGCGGTGAAGCAGCCTCAGGCGGTCTCAGCGTAAGTCATCAATTGCCTTGTCGCATGCTCTACATCATTCTCTTCTTATTCGAGCATTCTTCTTAATTTCTTCCGCTTGCTGGACAGGGCGCCGCTTTCCCTTGAGCGTGGTCCAGGCGGCTCCGTAGTTGGGCTGGCTGGAGGTTCTTCAAGCTCCCGCCGCGTGGACCCCCGCGCCGACCTCAGGGAGGCCACAGAGTGGAACACCCGTGAAGCGCGGGAGGAGCCGAGGCAGCGGAGAAAGCGGCCGCCCAGGCGATGAGGGAGCAGGCCGACGTGGCAGCCAAGGCCCAGAGGGAGGCGGCGACCACGGAGATGGAGGCGGAGGGTTCGCGCAACCAGCCTCCGCTGCTCGCCATTCCCCTCCGAGCCGTGGCCCCCGACACCCCATTGCCCTTGGCGGAGGAGATCGTCCAAGACCCGCCGCTGATGGAGAGGGGGGAGGACCCCGTGGCCTTTGCGAGGAAAGCGCCGCCAGCAGCGCCAACCGGAGCGGGCCAAGGCGGCCAATCGTCAGCGGCGCCATAGGGGCCGACCGGGGGTGAGCCGGGGAACAGAGCCGGCCTCAAGGTGCAGCCGGCGACGGGCCGGCGCGCAGGGGGAGGCGCCGCTCCGCTGGAGTTGCGCTGAGTCGCGGGCGCAGGCCAGTCGGCGGAAGATCTGGAGGCGGCCAGCACCGCCACGTCCGAGTGGACTCCCAACGGGGGGACTAGCGAGCTGAATGTGGCGGCTCAAGGGGTCCGGAGCCGGCTGCAAGCTCAGGCCGCCCTGCTGCAACAGTTCACCCAGGAGTTCCTGTCGACGCAAGCCACCATCCGGGTGAGTCCTTCATTCTTGGCCGCTTTGCTCTCTTAATTTCTTCCGTGGGGGTGCGTCAGCGCACCCACTGGGTGTAGTCCCCGAGATTCGGGCCGACTGCTGCGCAGTCGGGTCGGATCTTTCTTGACGGCTACCTTATTTTCGTCTCTTGTTTGAACTTCCAGGAATATCACAACCTCCGTGCTGCCGCCTTCAACTCCCAGGCTCGGGAGTTGAGCCGGAGGACCGACGACCTGGCTGACAGCCGAAGTAAGTACTCGATCTTGTCTGTCTCCTGTGGGGGCGCGTCAACGCACCCACTGGGTGCAGTCCCCGAGATTCGGGCCGACTGCTGAGTAGTCGGGTCGGATCTTTCTTGACGACTCTTTTCTTATTGGTTTTTCTTTTTCTTTGTCTTCAGGGGCCAACGCCGACTTGAGGAAGGAGCTCGGTGAAGCGAAGGTCGCCCTTCATACCAAGGATGCCGAGTACGCTGCCTTGGTCCAGGAGCGTGATCGCCTGGCCAAGAAGCTGGCCGACCAGGATAAGAGCCACAAGGCGGCCCTACAGGCGGCGCGGGATAGCGAAGCCGCCCTGAAGGCAGAGTATGAGACCGAGGCGGCGAGCTGGGCTGAGACCCGGCGAGCCATGGATGAAGGCTTCGGCCAGATCGAGGATTTGATCAACGGTAAGCCGCCTTCCTCGCCCCTCTCCTGCTCCTTGCCGCCTGGGTCTTTGGCTTAACTTGAGCTGCTGCTTGTTTTTTGGTGCAGACTACTTCCCCGGCTACTCCGCCTTTGCCGCCCAAAGCATCAAGGCCCATTGCGAGGCGCGCCGTCAGGCGGGGGCCAACATCGCGCTGGATGCGAATCAGACGCTTGAGGAGCAGCTCTTGGCTGTCCAGGCGCGGTTGCAGCCGGCTCATCGGATGCTTCGCCGGCTCCAACGTGCCGGGGCGCAAGTGTTGGCCGCCCTCTGGCCCGGCGAGACGATCCCTCGCACCCCAAGCCGGACTGCCGACTGGCTGGAGGTCACAGTTGGTCGCTTTGAGGCTTGGAAGGCGTCGGCGGCCCGCCTCAGAGCCGGGCGGGCGTTGGAGTTCGTTCGGGCTTGGTACCCAGGGCTGAGCCTGGACCAGCTGCGCACTTGGCGGATGGAGGCCGACGCGGAGCTGGAAGAGGTGAGGCCGGCTATTGCCCAGCGGGCTTCAACGATCGTCGAGTGCACCGACATCAATGTTTTTGCACCCAAGATCGATGATGACGGTGTTGCCCAGCCGGAGTAGTGGTTCGGGCTGAACCCGGCGGTGGGCGAGGATTCGGCGGAGGAGATCGCCTCCAGCGACGAGGGCGAGGATGACGAGGAGGAGGACGGCAAAGACGTCGAGCCGGCTGGTGGAATAACCAGCCGACCTCAGGCCGACCGTGCCTCCAGCAACGAGGCGCGTGGAAGCGCGCCTTCTGCGGGAGGCGGTGACCAAGCCAAGGTTCGCCAGCCGGCCGCTCCTTCAGCCGGCACAACCGTCTCCGCCAACCAGCCCGGCTCGTCGGTCGCTCCGCCGGCTTGACCTGCCGTCCTTATTTTTCCTGCTTGTTGTCTTTTGAACAATCTTCATTAAGTTTTCGCAGTTCCACCCACTGGGGGTGTATCCAAACTATGCTGAATGCTGGCCTCTCGGAGGTATTTTATGTAAATATTATTACATGCATGTTTGGTTTCCATTTGCGTATGCTTTTTATCCTTAGGCTTTTTCCTTTGCCGCCTTCCCTCTTTGGGGAGGCAAGTACTTGAGCTTTCTTGGATTGAAGTGAAGTGAATGGAAACCGGCCGGCCGGCTACTTTGGTAGCCATTCGGCGGTGGGAGAAAAACCGGCTTTTGTTATATTAGTTCGTTAGTCCCTAGCCGTTTTTCGTGTGGGCGCCCGTTCCTGCCTTTAACTCTTGCCAGTCGGACAGCCAGTTCTTCGAACTGCGACTTTTGGCAAGAGAAAGCTTGGGAGCCGGCACACTACTTGTCTGACTGCGGGTAGGACTTCTAATATAACTCCAGTCGGCCAGTCCCCGGGCCGACTAGTCGAACCTGGTGCCGGACGGAACAAGTAAATGAAATGACAAAGTCATAAGCATGATATTTTTCATTCATAGATAAGAGATGGCAGTCCCCGAGCCCTCCTCGGGGGGCCTATTGTCTCGTACTTAATACAAAAGTTAGCGTGATACATATTGCATTTCAACTGTAAAATCTTCGAAGGAGGTTCGCGTTCCATGGTCGTTCCGACTCCTTGCCGGAGTCGTCTCTCTTGCGTGCCTTCGGCTTCTGTGCGTCGATCAGGTAGTAGGAGTCGTTGCCTAGAGCTCTGCTGATGACGAAGGGGCCTTCCCAAGGGGCCGAGAGCTTGTGCTGGCCGGCTGTTTGTTGGATCAGCCGGAGCACAAGATCGCCCTCTTGAAAAGATCTTGGCCTGACCTTCCGGCTGTGGTAGCGGCGCAAACCCTGCTGGTAGATGGCAGACCGGCTGAGGGCTAACAGTCAGCTTTCCTCTAGCAGGTCTACGCCATCTTCCCGTGCTTCCTTGCCCTCCGCTTCAGTGTACATGGTTACTCGAGGCGAGTCGAACTCGATGTCATTCGGGATGACCGCCTCGGCACCATACACAAGGAAGAAAGGGGTGAAGCCGGTTGACTTGTTTGGTGTAGTGAGCAGACTCCAGAGGACATCCGGCAGCTCATCGAGCCAACAGCCGGCTGAACGCTCCAGAGGTACGACCAGTCAGGGCTTGATGCCGGAGAGGATGAGGCCGTTGGCTCGCTCGACCTGGCCGTTTGACTGCGGGTGGGCGACGGACGCTAAGTCCAGCCGAATACCTTGGGCTGCGCAGAAACGTGCCAAGGCTCCTTTGGCAAAATTTGTGCCATTGTCGGTGATGATGCTGTGTGGCACGCCGTACCGAGTTGTTATGTCTGCGATGAATGTTACAGCAGTCGGCCCATTCAGCTTCTTGATCAGCTTTGCCTCAATCCACTTGGTGAATTTGTCCATGGCGACGAGCAAATGCGTCATGCCGCCGCGCGCCATCTTCAATGGGCCCACCATGTCCAGTCCCCAAACGGTGAAGGGCCAGGTGAGGGGAATGGTCTTGAGTGCCGAAGCCGGCATGTGTTGCTTGGAGCTGAAAAGTTGGCACCCTTTGCAATATTTAACTAATTCCTTGGCGTCATCCAAGGCAGTCGGCCAAAAGAAACCATAGCGGAAGGCTTTGGCAACGAGTGATCTTGAGGCCGCATGGTGGCCGCATTCTCCTTGGTGAATGTCTCTGAGGATTGCAATGCCCTACTCTTGCTCGATGCATCGCTGGAGAACTCCAGTGACACTGCGCTTGATGAGCTCTCTGTTGACGATTGTGTATGCTCCGGCTCGGCGTTGGACTTGTCTTGCCTCTGCTTCGTCAGCCGGCAGATCTTGGTTTACTAGGAAGTTGACGATGGACTGAGCCCATGACGGAGCCGCGACTTCTCCCACTGCCAATGTGCCTACAGTCACCAGGGTGGGCGGGCTGGGTGGTGAAATGCTGGAGTCGGCCTCCGGCTGTTGTGCTGGTGCAATTCCCGTGCCAGCTACCGCAGTCCCCGAGCCGGCTACTGCAGTCCCCGAGCCGGTTGCTGAAGCCCCCGGGCCGACTACTGAAGTCCCGGGGTCGCCCGCTTGGTTCTTCGAGCCGGACCCAGCCACGTCGGGGTCAGGCGGCACGAAGATGGAATCGGACTCTGGAGATGGCTTGGTGGACGGCTTGAGGAGGCGTTGTAGAGCGAGCCGGTTGGTATTGCTTGCCGAGTGGAGCCTATTCGAGCCAGGGCATCGGCTGGCTCGTTGTCGGCTCGTGGTACGTGGAGGAACTCGCATCCTTCAAAGTATCCGCTGAGTTGTTGGACCAGGAAGCGGTAGCTTGCCATATTTGCGTCCTTGGCGTCCCAGTCGCCGGATGATTGCTGGACCACCAAGTCCGAGTCGCCATAACATAGGATCCGGCGGATGCCGAGTTCCTTGGCAAGCCGGAGCCCGTGTATGAGCGCCTCGTACTCGGCCACGTTGTTGGAGGCGGCAAAGTGAATTTGCAGCGTGTATCTGAGCTTGTCGCCCTTGGGAGAGGTAAGGACGATGCCGGCTCCCAAGCCGGTGCACATCTTGGACCCGTCAAAGTGCATGCGCTAATGGGTGGAGTCAGGAGCCGGCGGCAGGTACTGGGTCTCGGCCCAGTCGACGAGGAAGTTGGCCAGTGCTTGGGACTTGATGGCGGTGCGAGGCTGGTAGAAGATCGTGTAAGGGGCCAGCTCGATGGCCCATTTCGCCACCCGGCCGGATGCGTCTCGACTGCCTATGATCTCGGCCAGTGGGGCGGTGCATACGACCGTGACGGGGTGCTCTTGAAAGTAGGGCTTCAGCTTCTTGGCGGTGAAGTACACGCCGTAACACATCTTCTGGTAGTGCGGGTAGTTCTGCTTTGAAGTGGACAGCACCTCGCTCAAATAATACACTAGCCTCTGGACCGGCTGGGCTCGGCCTTCTTCTGGGCGTTGGACTACGATGACGGTGCTGACCACCCGGCTAGTTGCGGCAATGTAAAGGAGCATGGGCTCTTTCTCAGTCGGCGCCGCCAGGACGGGCGGCGTGGCCAGCATCTTCTTCAACTCGTGAAAAGCTTGATCGGCCTGGTCGTTCCACTCGAAGTGAGTGCTCTTCTTCATGAGGCGGTAGAGGGGGAGAGCTTTCTCTCCGAGCCGGCTGATGAAGCGGTTCAAGGAGGCCAAGCATCCAGTGAACTTTTGGATGTCTCGAAGCTTGGTGGGGATCACCATTCTCTCGATGGCCTTGATCTTCACCGGGTTGCATTCGATGCCACGTTCGGAGACCAGGAAGCCTAGGAGCTGGTCGGCTGGCACTCCGAACACGCATTTCTCGGGGTTGAGCTTGATTTGGAACCGGCGTAGGTTCTCAAACGTTTCCTTGAGGTCTCCCAGCAGAGTGCCGCGCTTCTCCGTCTTCACCATAATGTCGTCCATGTAGACATGAGCGTTTCTGCCGAGTTGCTTGAGGAGGCACTTCTGCATGCAACGCTGAAAAGTGGCACCGGCATTTCTTAAGCCGAATGTCATAGTTAGGTAGCAGAAGGCTCCAAATGGCGTGATGAAGGCAGTCTTCAGGCGGTCGTCCGGATCTAGCTTTATCTAGTGATATCCTGAGTAAGCATCCAAGAAACTCAACAGCTCGCATCCGGCCGTGGAGTCTATCACTTGGTCAATCCTTCGCAGGGCAAAGGGATCTTTGGGGCAAGCCTTGTTGAGGCTCGTGTAGTCTATACACATGCGCCACTTGTTATTCTTCTTTAGCACAAGGACCGGGTTGGCGAGCCATTCTGGAAAGAAAACTTCCATAATGAAGCCGGCTGCGAGAAGCCGGGCTATTTCCTCTCCCACAATCCTGTGTTTCTCCTCCGACAGTCGGCGAAGGGGTTGTTTGGCTGGCTTTGCGTCTTCTCGGACGTGTAGTTTGTGCTCGGTGAATTTCCTCGGAACACCCAGCATGTCCTTGGGGGACCACGCAAAGATGTCCCGATTCTCACGAAGGAAATCGGCGAGCTCGCCTTCCTATTTGCTGTTCAGGCTTGCCCCGATGACAGCAAACCTCTCTGGATGCTCGGGGTCAAGAGGTATCTTCTTCGTCTCCTTGGCAGGCTGGAAGGATCCTTGAGCATCGTGCTCCTTGGGGTCGGGGGACACGGCCGACTGCTTGCCGGCTATGGCCACGACTTGGTCCAGCATCTTCTTTTCTTCGGCAATCACAAGGGACTCGGCCAGCCGGCTGTTGGCTGCCGCGCACTCAGAGGACTTCTTGTAATCGCCGGCTACGGTGATGACGCCTTTGGTGCTTGGTATCTTCATCTTGAGGTATACATAGTGGGGAACTGCCATGAATTTGGCCAAGGCAGGTCGGCCAAGCAATGCATGGTAAGGGCTCTCCAGGTCCACCACTTCAAACCAGATCGCTTCCCGGCGGAAATGCTCCTTGTCCCCAAAAAGTACATCAATCTTGATTTTGCCAATGGGGGCGCAGGACAGGCCGGGTACGATGCCATGGAACACTGTTCGAGTAGGCATGAGCTGCTTCGTCTTGACATTTAGCTTCTCCAGGGTATCACGGTACAGGATGTTGATGCTGCTCCCGCCATCTATCAGCACGCGGGAGAAGCGGGCAGCGTGTCTGTCCATCACGAGGGTGGCTTCCAGGACCAGCGCATAAGAGCCGGGAGACGACATCGCCTCTGGATGGTCGGCCTGGCTCCAGCTAATGGGCTTTTCTGACCAATGCATGTGTCCGGCGGGGTTGGCAGCGACCATGCTGACTTCCTGGTGCTCTCGGCGTTTGCTGCGCCAGTCTTCGGGCTGGCTTGTAAAGACGATGTAGGTTGCTTGCTCGTCGGGGAATTCGTCGTGCATAGCTCCGACTGCGGGCCGAGCGGCCGGAGGTGGCGGGGCCGGAGGCGGCGGGCCGGCAGGCGGAGGCGGCGCGAGCCCCTCGCCTTTGGAGATTCGGGTGAGCCAATGGCACTTTCGGGTTGTGTGGTTAGACGGCTTCGCGCTGCTATGGAACTTGCATGGGGCGTCGAGAGTTTGCTCATAGGAGAAGGCCGGCTGCCAAGCCGGCCGGCCGCCCTTGGGTTTCTTGGGCGCGGGCCGCCCTTCAGGCGGCACGTCTTCAACTGTGGCCACCTGCCGACTGGCGGGAGGCGGCGCGGGGCCCTTGCGCTTGTGGTCGTTCGGGTGTGTGCGTCGGCCGGGATCCCCAGCCGGCGTCTTGGGCGCCGGATTGAGTACTTTTCCGGACGCGTCTACCTGGAGCTCGGTCTTCATTGAGGAGTCGGCGGTGGCGTACTTGTCCGCTATGTCTAGAAGCTCGTCGAGGGTAGTCGGCTCGTCGCAGAGGAGCTTGTGCTTGAGGAGGGTGCCTTCTCGGCACCCGGCTGTGAAGTATGCTATGGCTTGCACCTCGTGCACCCCCTCGCAAGAATTGCGGAGCTCGGCCCAACGCATGAGGTAGTCGCGAGTGGACTCGGCCGGGCCCTGTACGCACATGGAGAGCTGCGTGCGCTTGGGGGCCCGCTTGTAGGTGCTGGTGAAGTTGCGGATGAAAGCTTCGGTGAAATCTAGCCAGGTGTTGATGCTGAGAGGCTTCAGGCTGTTGAGCCAGGTCCGCGCTGTGCCTTGCAGCATGAGGGGCACGTACTTCACGGCAACGCGCTGGTTGTCGTTGGCTGTGCTGACCGCCATGGAGTAGTCGATCAACCAATCTTCCGGCTTCACGGAGCCGTTGTACTTGGGCGTGTCTCTTGGGAGCGAGAACCCTTTGGGGAAAGGCTCGTCGCGGATGCGGGGGCCGAAACAAGGCGGGCCGACATCGTCTTCTTCTTCCAGCGCCAGGGATCGCGCCAGGCGGTCGATCCGATGGCGGGCGTCGTTCTCGCCGACTCCTTCGCGGCGACCTAGTCGGCCGCTGAGAGTCGGGTGTGCCACTGGCGGCGGGGTGGGATATCTCTCTCCACGGGGTCGAGGCGGAGGCGGGTTGCCCCGCCATTCCATGGCTCGGGGATGGCCGTCTGCGTCTCGCTCGATGGAGATCCGGGTCCGGCTTTCGGCTGGCCGCCGGCTCTTTCTCGCGCCGCGCGCGGGTGTTGCTCGTAGTCGGTGTTCGGGACATCGCGCCGTGATCTCGGCGCGGGGGAGGGCTTCCTACGCGGGCGTCGGCTTTGTGCCGCTGTGCGGCTGCATCGATCAGCTGCTGGATGCGTCGGGTCATGTGGGGGAGGTCTTCGGCCTCCAAGCCGTCCAACTCGTCCACGGCCGCCTAGGCAGCGCGCAGGTTCTCGAGTGGAGTGGCGTAGACTGGGCGGTCGACTCCCAGCGTGTCGGTGATGATGGCGCCGCGTTGCTTGACAAGGCCGGCCCGGCTTGGCCCGCCCGGGGCCGGCGTGCCGAAGGCGGCGCGGTCAGCTTCGCGCTGGTAGGCCTCGGTGAGGCATCTCACAGAAGCCAGCCTTCGGCCCTCTACGAGGAGGGCGAGGCGGCGTGCCTCCAGTGCTTCGTCGTCGGCATTAGCCGGGAGTGGGGTGGACAAGTCGTGGGCCGCCACGTGCGGGACATCGTGGGCGCTCTCGCCGGCCGGGCCGCCGTGGCCGATGACCATCACTTCGGTGGTGATAGTATCGCGGCCGTCGGTCCGAGGAAGCGGGTCATTGTAGATCGCGACGTTGGTGGGGAAGGTGTCGAAGGAGGCCGTGTCGGAGTCGACAGGCATCGGGTCGGTGGAGCCAACCGACTCCAGATCCACAACGGGCTCGCTGGAGACATGGAGCTGGCCGAGGAGGTTGGCGAGGTGATCGGTGCCCGCATCGGAGGCGAGCTCGTCGGATATGAGAGTTTCGTCGGGGAGATCGGCGAGGCTGCTCGCCGCGCGGATGCTGGTGACGCCTTGCAGCGCGTCGTGGCAAGCGCCATCGGGCGTGCCGGGCTGGCTACGCTCGCTGGGGAGGAAGAGGGTTCCCGTCCAGAACAGGTCTCCAGACGACGGTGCACCTGGCCCCACGGTGGGCGCCAAATTGTCGGGTGGTAGGTGCGACATATGCCAACGGGTGGCTTATCATTGTGGGAGCCAGTAAGACGTCGCCGGTGCCTGGAAACGGGATGAGGCGAAGACATGCACGCCGGCGAATCTTACCCAGCTTCGGGGCTCTCCGTGGAGATAACACCCCTACTGCTGCTCTGCGGGGTCTCCGCATGATCACTAGATGGACAAGTAGCTACACAATGCTCCTTGAGTTGTTTGGTGGCAGGAGGAAGAAGGGCACGGCTAGCTTGCTTCTTCTCCTGGTGTGGTGTCTAAAACTAGCCGAGGGTCCAACCCTTTGCATGGGTGCCTCGGGGGGTTTATATAGGCCTACCCCCCGGGGGTACAATGGTAATCCGACTGGGCGCGGGGCCCAGCCATCTGTGGCCGTGCTCGTCGGCTTCTGTGCCGACTGCTGGGGCTCGCCGGCTACCAACTCCTTGGCAACAGGCAGGCCCCACTGCCAAGGGTCTTGTCGATGGCTGGCTACTGTTGCCTCATCCTGATGACGAGGGCTTCGTCGAGGTAAGCGTGGCTACAGTGCCGCCGTCTGGCGGGCGATTACCGTAGCCTTACCGCGTCTTGTCTCCTTAATGGGGCGTCTTCTTTGAGGGGGGAAGCGAGCCGGCTGCGGGGAGCCGGCCCCGTCTCGGGCCGACTGGGGGAGGCCAGGCCGCCTTCAGGTGTCTCTCTGCCCGAAGGGGCCCACCGCCCGTGGGTCGTACTGGTAGCCCGTCGTGGATGACATCAGGGTCAACATGACAACAGTGCCGCGCCGGACGGGTCATGGCCACTCCGTACGGTGCACTGTGCCAGGCGTGCTCCGGGATTCGGGGGTGGCAGGCTTTACTGTATCCACGCCCCGTCTCATCGCCGCTAGGTGGATGCAAACTTTGAGGGTACGGTCTCGACCGCTTTATGGGAGCCGGCTTCTTGGAGTCGGCCTCCTCATGGCCGGCTTCTTGGAGTCGGCATCTTGGAGCCGGCTTCTTCGAGTCGGCCTCCCATGGTTTTCTTCATGAGGGGTAAAGTCGGGCCGCCTTCTTCGAGCTAGCCTGGGTGACAGCCAGCAAGGGGAAGGCGGCCCACGTCTTGGATTCCTGAGAGCCGGACGGGCTCGTAATTTTTTTAGAAGGGCTAGGGGAAGCCGGCTAGGCTACCCATGGCTATTTACTTCGACACTCGGGTAGGGGGTCCCGAACTGTGCGTCTAGGCCGGATGGTAACAGGAGGCAGGAGACACAATGTTTTACCCTGGTTCGGGCCCTCTTGATGGAGGTAAAACCCTACGTCCTGCTTGATTAATATTGATGATATGGGTAGTACAAGAGTAGATCTACCACGAGATCAGAGAGGCTAAACCCTAGAAGCTAGCCTATGGTATGATTGTTGTTCGTCCTACGGACTAAAACCCTCCGGTTTATATAGACACCGGAGAGGTTAGGGTTACACAAGGTCGGTTACAAAGGAGGAGATATACATATCCATATTGCCTAGCTTGCCTTCCACACCAAGTAGAGTCCCCTCCGGACACGAGACGAAGTCTTCAATCCCGTATCTTCATAGTCTAATAGTTCGGCCAATGGAGATAGTCCGGCTGTCCGGAGACCCCCTAATCCAGGACTCCCTCAATAGCCCCTGAACCAGGCTTTCAATGACGACGAGTCCGGCGCGCAGTATTGTCTTCGGCATTACAAGGCGGGTTCCTCCTCCGAATACACCATGGAAGAGTTTTGAATATAAGGATAGTGTCCGACCCTGCAAAATAAGTTCCACCTACCACCGTAGAGAATAATATTTCCACAAATCTTAATCCGCTGACACGTTTTGGCAACATGACATTATGCCATGGCCCGGTGCTTATTCGAACCGTTTTTCTTCAACCAGGTCCACACATAACGCGAGGCGGTTTCTTGACACGTCTTGTCAAAGCAGAGATCATGTTCCCCAAATTACGGGATTCTCATTAATACGGTCTTGGGTAACCCAACCGTGTCTAGGACTCCTAGATTATAGGCAAGCCCAAAAAGGGCACGGTAAGGACGCTTGATATTCACCCTCTTTATAAAGGGACAAGGTTTTCGCTTTTTCCCTCTCGTGCTCAATCGAACCCCTCCCCTGCCTCGTGTTCTAACACCCAAAGCCCAGGTCAGGTGCTCCGGATCTTCAATCATGTCTGGATCCAGCCTTCAAGGCTGATGGATGCCCTCCTCCGTCACGGAAGAGGATATCAAGAAGTTGAGGGAGGCCAGATACCTGACCACCGAGGTTTCGCATCGGCTACCTGCTCGAGGGCAGGTTGTCCCCACTCCCGAACCCAACGAGAATGTCGTGTTCGTCTCCCACTTCCTCCGAGGCCTAGGCCTCACTCTGGATCCCTTTGTCAGGGGTTTGATGTTCTATTACAGGCTACATTTCCATGATCTAGCTCCGGACTCCTTTCTCCACATCTCGACATTTATTGTCGTGTGTGAGGCCTTCCTCCGCATTACCCCTCACTTCGGCCTGTGGCTCAAGACCTTTGAAGTGAAGCCAAAGATGATCGAGGGGCAACATGCAGCATGCGGAGGCGCGTCAATAAGCAAGATGGTAGGAGCTCCGTGGCCGAAAGGTTCCTTTCCAGAGGTGTCCGGATTATGGCAACGGGAGTGGTTTTACATCATGGCTCCTAGAAGTGCCAAGTGGGCGGCTGCCCCTGCTTTCCGCTCGGGCCCCCCACCACAACTGATGTCATGGATTAGCAGAGGACTGAGCTGGGGTCCAGCCAAGGATGTGCCTATACTACAAAGCCACATTCAAGATCTCTTCGAGGGAGATTTTAATTTGGTTGTGGTAGTGCAAGTCATGCTGGTTCGTCGAGTCCAGCCCTGCAAACGCCGACCCCTTCGCTTATAGGAGTTCAACCCAGAAGGACTGCGTGCTATTCAAAGTTTCCCTGGCCTGACGCACGAGGAAATGTACAAGTCATTCTTTGGACCTCAAATAGAGTGTTCGGATACTACCGAGGACGTGGGCCTGAGCAGTAACCGCGTCGCCGAACAAGTAAGTAATCCTCTAGCCGAACACACCATCTTTTATTCATCATGACGTCATCTTTGAGGAATCTCTCTTTGACCAGGACTGGCTAACAAAAGCGAAGATGATTCGATGTTCGGCCCCCCTCCCTGAGGATTTGGAAAATCCGATGCTGGAAAAGATGCTCGAGCTCGCACCTTGCCCGGAGCCCTCGAAGGAAGATACATGGGGGAATAATATGGGCAAAAGCGGGCCCCCATCGCTGCCAGTTCCAACCGAGGTAATGAGCGCCTCCATAAAGGAGGATAACCGGGGGAGGAAGAGGACTGCTTTTGAGGATCTGGAAGCCGAGGCCTCCAAACGAGAGAAGAAGTCTCCAACAGAGGGTCTTGCCTCGAGGGGTGCTCTTGCTGCACAAAGTCCGCAGGAGGATAAGCCCTCCAACGAGTCGTAAGTGATTCAAAAAATACTTTAATAGTGAAGGTACACTACCTTTCTTTGAGGAGAATAACTACCGCATATAACATGCAGTTCGGGTCTTAGCCCTTCTCCGCTGAGCTCGTCTTCGGGGGATCTTCTTACGGAGATGGTGGAGAGCGAAACGCCTCCCCCGGACTCCTCCGCTCAAGAAGCAGGCAGCCTAGAAGTGTCGTCACGGAGGGCCTCTCCGGATCCGGTGAGGCCAGAAGATAATCCCATAGTCACCCAAAGTCCCCAACGTCCGGTTCTCGAAGAGAGCAAACAAAAGAGTCCGGCACCATCTGGTATGCGGTCGGACGTTCTGAGGGAGCTATTGGAGCGAGCGGCCATCTCAGAAGAACACCGTGCGCTAATGGGTATGGTGATGGAAAGAATTTCGTCCACCGAAAGCGGATTACATGAAGCCTTTATGAGTCTACTGATAGGCTTTGAGGTAGGTGAAATGATATTTGATAGTACCGCACATGTTAGGTGTGCCCTGTGTAGATAATAGCCCCTGAGACTCTAGTTGTCGTCGAGAACGGCGGTGAACAGAGGATCATAGTCCCAGGCAATAACCAGACTGCCTTTATGTGCAGGTGGTGGAAGCTCTGGTGGCTAGCCGGACTAGTGAGTTTGCCGAATTAAAGTGGCAACTGGATGCGGCAGACGCCGACATTGAGCTTGTTAACAAGCGGCTTGACGAATCACATGGTAAGTAATGTTTTCTGGTGAATGTCACATAATAAGAGCAGCATGATGCCAGTATCTTTAATGTGTTGTGACTGCAAACGGAGCTGCCACCGTGGAGACCCTTCGGGCGGAACTCGCCCGAGCCAAGGAACAAGCGAGGGTTAGTAATGCGGCTGCTTTGAAGGCGGCCGAAGAGTTAAGAGCCGAGAAGGCCGCCCATTGCGAAAGCAAAGAAAAGATGGCCAAGATGGCCGTAGAATTAAAAGGCACTGTCGACCGTTGCCAGTTCCTTGAAGAAGAGAACTGAGTGAAGGCAGCGGACCTTGAGAAGGCTACGATGGTGACCAAAGACACTCGCTCTGCTACGATGGCGACCAAGGACGCTCTGCTATATGGACTCGCTCTGCTACGATGGCCAAGATGGCCGAGATCAGTCAGATCGTGAAGTAGACAGGCTGTTCTGGTCGCAATTTAATGTTCCAGAGTGTCCGCTTCCCTTGACTGATCAGCGAGCCGAATGGGCCGAACTTAATAGGTTGTCCGGACTCGCCATGAGGTCCATTGTAGATCATTTGTGGCCGGAGAAGCCGAAGCCAAATAGCTATTTCAGCTTAGTGCAGCAGTTCCTTGGTGCGGCGTCGCGCATCAACACGATGAAGAGGTCAGCGTGCATAGAAGGCTCGCGGATGGCCTTTGCCCGTGTCAAGGCATACTGGGCGGAGATGGATGCTACCACTATTGCGGCGCAAGGTTCGGCCATAGGCCGAGTAGCTCCCGAGCACTATTTTGAAGAGGTTCTTGAGGGTGCTCGTTTGATAGAATCCTAGTGCTCGAAGAATATTATGTTTGAGTGACATGTATTGCCATTGTAAACACAATGTTTTTATGAAATATAGTAAGGTTGTATTTATACTTTTGCCGGAAAGTAATATGATGCCTCCTGTGCGGCCGTTTATGTATATCTCTCCCTAATAATAAAGCACGGATTGAATCTCTGGGTTCACCGTCGCGGCGTTTTTACAATAAGGTCCATGTGGTTTTTAGTATTTAACCCGCATGTCACATCCCTAGCTTTTGGTATTGCCTAGTGTTTGCATCTTGCTTGCATCATGTTTAAATTTCTGAAACTTGAATTGAGGATTGTTGAAACCTCAGAAGTCTGATTAAAAGAAGGGCAAGCACCCTTTAAATAGCATTCTGTGAATCCAAAATGCCCTAAAAATAGTTTTGTGAATTTTGGCAAGAGTTATATATCAAACCAAAATTCTGGAACATTTTTAAGGAATTATTTGGTCTCTGAATTTAAATGAGTAATCTATTTGAATTTGGGGATATATTCATAATATATAATGAATATATTTTCAAATGCTTTGAAATGTGTTATGTACTTTTGGAATAGTCCAAAGAGGTAGCATAAAATATCTCAGAGTGTTTTGGCACTGTTTTGAATTCATTTTGAATTTTGAATCAGTGCCAAATTGTATAAATAAAAACAAAACAAAACAAAGATAAAATTAGAAAAGGCAGAGGACTTACCAGGTCCTTACCCGGCGCCCACCTCGTGGCCCAGCACTGTAGCTGAGGCCCAGCCTAGCAGGCAGCCGACACGCCTGTCGTCTCCGTCCTCACGCCAGTCGGACGGGGCACGTGCCCGGCGCGCACGCGCGTTCGGCGCGGCACACAGCACCCTGCCTGGCTGCCCCATCATCGCCCTGGACGCCTCCCGCGACGCCACGCAGCCCTCTCGACCCCCTCTCACTCTCCCCCCGGCCTCGTCCCCTCCTCTGTCCTACTCCTCTCACCACCGAACGGAGTCGTCGCCACTGCCACCGTTCGTCATGGCCACCGACCTCCCCACGCCCAGCCATCCCGACCACGAGCTCCGCCTCACTGCCCCGCACCTCTACGCCGAACCACATGACCCCGTACGCCCTGAAGCCCCGTCATCGAGCTCATCTTCTCTACACGGCCACCGAAGATCGCCATCGTCGCCCCGTCGCCTCCAAGCCTCCCCCGAGCCACTGAGCCGCTCGTCTGATTCGCCGTGAGCTTCTCTTTCGTTCCCCTCTCTCCCCTTGCTCGATTGCGCCACATAGTCGTTGTTCCCACCGGACCCGAGAACTCACCGCCGCCGGCCATGGCGCCGCCGTAGCTAGAGCGCATCCACGACGCATCCGAGCCCACCCCCGTGCTCAGCGAGTCCGCAGGACTCCGTAGCAACCCACAGCTCGTCCTTCCGTGCATCAAAACGCCGTTGTCGAGTGTGTCGTAGCTCCGGCCGCCGCCCAAGTGGTCGCCGCCGTCGACCCCAGCCTCCCTGCGCCCAGTCGCTTACACCCCTAGATGCGGGCGAGCGAGGACTCCCTTCTGGTGCCCTTGGCACACCCAGCCGCTGCCCCTAGCGCCACCCCGGCGAGCCGCCGCCGCACCGGATGGTCGCCGGTGGTTAACTCCGGCTGTGCCAACGTGGCACAGCCATTAGCGGCTAATCCCTCCACTAACCAACCCCCCCTAGGCCACTGACTCATGTGCCCAACGCCCTAATTAACATAGATTACATTTTCTGTTTAGTTTTAACTAACCTCAGTGGGCCCACGTGTCAGCTTTGACCAAGCTGACGCGGATGTTGACTGGGCCCACATGTCTATGACCCTAACAGCCCTAAGACACTGACTATAGGGTCCCATGCGTCAGGTTTGACCTGGGTCAACCCAGTTGTCCTGCTGACGCAATGCTGTTGTCACGCTGACGCAGTAATGGTTTCTAGATTTAAAATAATTCAGAAAATTCCAGAAAATTAGCAAAACTTCTAAAAATCATAGAAAATCAACCGTAGCTCCAAACGAAATAAATTATATATGAAAAATTATCAAAAAAATTCAAGGAATCCATATGTACCATTTTCATGCATGTTTGAGCAAGTTAACTTCACTGATTAGGATGAAACATGATTAGGGCAAATTTCATAATAGGTTTGGAGTTGGAATTTAATATAGCTTTGAATTCCACTATAATTAAAATGACTTTCTGTTGCATTAGCCAAAACACACTCATTTTGCCATGTCATGAGCATGCATCATATTGTTGCATTGCATTGATTGTGTTTCTTCCTTGTTTGCCGGTATTGTCCCCTCTCAGTAAATGTGGTTCCGACGATGAGTTCGATGACACCAATGAAGAGCTATTACTATCTTCAGAAGTTCCAGGAAAGCAAACCCCCTTGTTCATTCCGATACAATCCTACTCTCTCACTCCTGCCCTCTTTTATTGCATTAGGATAACAACGATTCAACTGTTACATGTTGCGGTAGCTGAACCCCTTTCCTCTGGATGACCTGTCATTGCCACAGTAAATAGATGAAACCCACTAGCATGAGTAGGGGTTGTTTGAGCCCTAATGTGCCTACTCATTCATGCTTGTTTGTCATGCCTGCTACTGCTTAGAGTTGAGTCAGGTCTGATTCATCGGGGATGAGTTGGAATGTGGTGAACATGTCCTACTGTTGAGAGCTAAGTGTGTGAACACGATTTGGTAAAGGTAGCGGTGAGAGGCCATGTAGGAGTACATGGTGGGTTGTCTCATTGCAGCCGTTCTTAGGAACTGAGTTCTGTGTCTGTGATCCATGAACAGCTACTACCACTCATTGGGATCCTTAATTGACCCTCTCGGCTTCTTAATCACCCTAGTCCTCTGTCCAGGAATTGCAACTAGTTTCTGGTGTTTGTAGGATATGTGTTGGCGGCCATGCGTAGCACTGACCCCAGGGGTGGGCTATGTTGCGGTAGATACACCATGGCCGGGCATGCCGGGCGCCCGTTTGGTGTCTTGGAACCCTGTACACATCGTTCGGGGCCGTATGTGGAAACCTCGGTCGGACTCCCTCCGGATGGAACCTGGATAGGCGATAAACCTGGACTAGAGACTTGAGTGTTTAGGTAGGCCGTGGCCGACACCCTCGTTGGGCTTCCGCTTGAAGGATGCCGAGTACATGTCGTGTAAACGACGGTAAGTGGTGGGAGCGTGTGTGAAGAAGTACACCCCTGCAGGGTTATCATTATCTATTCGAATAGCCGGATTCCTTGGATATGGAAACTTGGACCCCTTGCAAGTTCATAGAAAAGTGAAAGTGGATACTCTAAAACTCGCAAGATAAGCGTGAGTGCTATGGATGGTGTTCTCGTAGGGAGACGGGAGCGGATCCATAGTGGTGTATTGAATGGTGAATATGTGGACTCGTGTGCGCCACCCCAAAAGAGTTGCTTGCAGTCGTAGTTCATGTTAGCCACTGAGTCAAAGCTGGCTTGCTGCAGTTAAACTCTACCACCCCCTTTGTTGATACCGATGCATATGTAGTTAGTTTTGATGTAAGTCTTGCTGAGTACAATTGTACTCGCGTTTGCTTAATTTATGTTTTTGCAGAGAGGCTTCAGTCTCGCTAGTAGTTCCGCGTGGACTTTGACGGTTAGCTTGATACCTCAGCTACGATCTTGTGCCCTCGGCAGGATCTGGTAGATAGTCAGGCTTCTTAGCCTTTTCCCATTTGTAGATGTCTGTACTCAGACATGTTAAGCTTCCGCATGTGCTTGATTTGTATGTTGTGATTGTTGGGTCATGAGACCCATGTTTGTATTTCTGGCTCCTCGGAGCCTAATGAATAAATACTTGAGTCGTAGAGTTATGTTGTGATGCCATGTCGTATTTACTCATATCGAGCATATTGTGTGTATGATTGAAATGCTTGGTGTGTGTGGGATCCGACAATCTAGTTGTTTATCCTTGGCAGCCTCTCTTATGGGGAAATGTAGTCTTGTGCTTCCATGAGCCATAGTAGTCCGCTACAACCCGGTTCACCGTAGTCCTGCTAGCCCAGCACTACTGCTCAGAACACTTGACTGGCCGGCATGTGTTTCACTTTGTTCCTGTGTTTGTCCCTTCGGGGAAATGTCACTCGGTGACATCCGGAGTCCTGCCTAGCCTGCTATAGCCCGGGTTCCCGGAGTCCTGTTAGCCTAGTGCTACCGCCCGGATTCACACGCTGCTGACCGACATGCTCGATGTGATTCATGTATGCCTGTCCCCATAGGTTAGTGCCGCTTTGGGTTCACGACTAGCCATGTCGGCCCGGGTTCTTTGTCATATGGATGCTAGCGACACTATCATATACGTGAGCCAAAAGGCGCAAATAGTCCCGGGCCATGGTAAGGCGACACCCGTGGGAATACCGTGCGTGAGGCCGCAAAGTGATATGAGGTGTTACCGGCTAGATCGATGTGACTTGGAATCGGGGTCCTGACAGCGTTGGTATCAGAGCCTGACTACCTGTAGGATTACCAAGCCAAGCTGGTCGAAGTTTAGTCTAAAAATGCTTTAGTTATATAAGGGAATTGATTGTGGAAGGGAACATAAGGCTCTTTTTACTCCTTTACCTTATGCCCTTCTGATCTGAGTCAACCTCTTCTTCTCTACGGGGATTAAGAACTAGGCATTCTCATCTATCTATTAGGATGACGAGTTACTATGTTAGAGACTTATAGGATTGTTGGTTCCAGGCCTCAATTCAGTTTCTACTACTTTTAGTATGTTGTCAGCTGAACCAGAACCTTGATATGATGATGTTGAGTGGTTATGCCACCATTTTGCAGGATGTCTCAAATCTTTTGAGCATTTACAGCCGTTATGCTGTCCGAGTCATCCCAGGTTTCTACATAGTCTGATGCATTTGCAAATCCATTCTTTCCGTTCCCGATGTTCCTTTGGGCCAGTTCAACCACACTAATCGATGAGTTGAGGTACTATATTGCCTCGACATATATGTTGGAGCTATTATTATGACCCTTGGTGTCTTATGGAGTCACCTAGTAATCTAGCAATGCTTTGTATTCCCAGTGTGATGACTCTAGCCATTAATCCCAAAGCATCCCGTAATGCCATTTAGTAGTAGGTATTCTACTCCTGGGTTCTTGACCCAAGATTCACTCTACTTACCTCGTGTTGATAGTGTTGCTCGTACCTTTAGGATATTAGTAATCTTTGTGATAGTCTTCGAGGTCCGTGGTATATCATTCTTCCAAATACCATGAACCATCCTTGGCAGAAATTCGTTTGAATCAAAAGATCACAACCAGAGTACTCCTGAGGAGTTCTCCATTCATAATTGTGACTCTGCCAGTCCTACCTCTCAGCATGGGTTATCCGGAAGAAATATGTTGAACTTGTTCGACATACTAACTCTATGCATCCACAACTCAGGAAGATATATGTTCCTTTGAGTTGTCCCTCTATAGTTGTATTCCGATCCTTGTCTATCAGTTGATAGCCAAGTTTATGTCGTGCATTCGTGTTATCGATGCCTATTATTCTTGTGGTCCATCGAGCCATTCTATTCCGGAATGACTAGGAGAAACAAACTCCAGCACCTCATCCATTTCTTGGACTGGTCGAAGTAGTTGTATTCCGCAGATCAAAATGCCAATCCAGCTTTTGTTCTGTTCTACCTCGGAGTATTACCCCCTTTATGTCAGGATTGTCATAGCAATTGCAGCATCTCTCATGAATTCTTGACGTAGTGATACTCTCTCCATCATTATTCATTTCTCAGTTTCCGTGTTGTTGCAACCGGAATGTCGACATGTGCATCATGATGTGTGGAATCAATACTCCTAGCAACCCTGTTGCTTGGTAGTTAAAGGACAATAACTTCATTCTTAGAATTTTGGTTATTGAATCATCATTCTAAGGCAGATTGTGCTACCTAATCATTGTTTCTGGTGCACTCTTCGACCAATGTGTTAGGAGTGTGTCAATCCATCACTCTCTTGGTCACATTGTCTTGCCCTGAAAAGCAAGATTGTTCTAGAGCTTAGTAACATATCGGTGGTTCATGATGTTCCGAATATCTTCTTGGAAGTATTACCACGTTGTCACCTTCCCGCTATGTTGAGTTTGTGATCATGTTGGTTTTCCTCCAAACCGTCCTTTCTCCAAGAATCTGTGTCGGATACCCTGAGCAAGTTGTTTAAGCTAAACAACAACTTGGAGAGTTGAAAGATAAAAGCTTGTCCGACTCAGTTCATTCCAAAGGGATATCTTGCGTGTGTGTGCGTGTGTGTTGGAGAAAGATGATATCTTCATCAATTGATCCTCGTGATCAATTGTCGGTGCTATTGTCTTACCCAAACTTTGATTTGAGTGTGGGCTATCATCAAATCAAATCAGAACCAACGATATTCGTAATGTTGTCCTACTCGTGGTTGATTCCTCGAGCATACATCATTATATTCTTTGGGTCTGACCAATGCTATCACCGTGTTCACTTAATTATGGATTTCCATTTATATGGAAACTTGGATGAATTGTTGTTGAGCCCATCGACAACATCCATGTCCTCTCCATGATTTTGTCGAACATTAAGCAAGTGTTGGAAACTTTTGAAAGCATCTCTTCATGCTAGCTCATGAAGCATATGTTGGATGAAAGAAGTGACTTCCTCTGATTCACGTGCATTTGGTGCAAGTTGCTGCCATGAGTTCAAGAAAGTTAGTTTTGCTTCCTCTGGAATCATCCCAAGTAAGTCATGCACGTGTGAAGTATTCCACGGTCTGATAGACTGATCATCTTCATTCCATATGAATTCCATAGCACACTAAGCCACTGATTGACCTGTTCCAGGAAAAGGAGTTGTTGTGCTATCCTAGGTCATGCACAAGATTTTGATATCCTCAATGATGGTTCCCCACCAGAACTCGGTAGTGTTTTATTATAAGACTACTGTGTGGTCATACTTGTCTGGGACAACGTGTTCACATGTTGTAGCAAAACCAGCTCATGTTTTGGAGCTTGCTATCGCAGTTCATTCCCCGAGAATCTCGCAACATCGTCTCGTCGATTTGTGTTGCAAACTTTCATTCTCCTTTCTAGACTCGATGAGTCTGGAATATCCTGACACCAACCAGGTCTGAATCTCAGGTAGATATGATGGTTGGAGCATTTTCCAAGAACTATAATATTGGTCCCTCGATAACCAGTAAAGTGGATGTCGTGGCCAACACATCCAGCCGAAAGACCTATTATTGTAGTATCTCGATTGAAGAAAGTTGGCCACCTCCCCATAAGGAATTCGTAGGATTTACCTCCGTAGTTAATCCTTACGGATTCTTGTGCTCCCGAAGTCCGACCTTTTACTTGATGTCCTAGTTACCAAACCGTATCAATAAATGGGTTATCCTAGCACATCAAGGAGAACATTAGAAGCGGAGTGCTAAATGTCTCTCGATCGATCATCCAGATTTTGTTCCCTTGGCCTTGCTAAGGTGAAATCTGAGAAAGTGTTATCTTCCTTTGCATCTGCATCATCCATCACCATTCATCATGGTGGTATGTTGTGTTTCCATGATCCTTGACATGGATATTGGTAAAACCTTGATGAATATGGAGATGCTCAAGTTCTTGAGAGCACGCGCAAGCACCAGGTTTTATCGTTGGCGTTAACTGGGATTTTCTTCCAGTTTCCTCGGTTATGTTATAACCTTTTCGATAGTGGACTCACTCTCGACTGTTGAGCTCTTCCCCAGTTACCAGAATCATTCCCAACATTTGCATTTTGTTCCCAGCTTGCACCTCAGTAGTTGTTGTTCAGGATCATCTTCAAAAGTGGACTTACCATGCGTCCCATCCATTTCCGATGATAAGCAAAAATCATCCATTGCGTTGTCTTCAACAAGATAGTCCACATCATCCATTCTAGTCGGAGTATGCCATTCTTTGAACTTCTTCAAACGATTGTTGTGATTGCCTTAGGCTGGTATAGAGAGTTTCAATGATCTTTGTATCAAAAGTAATTCTTTTTGCCACCTAAGGGAAAATCCCATGAGTCATCTCCCCTAAGGTGCCCCATTATGGAATCATGGCAATTATTTCCTCGCTATCTTGAAATCATGCACCATGCTTTTCAGCGTGGAATTTTTGCCTACCTAGTAGAACCTTGTCATCTACCTCCTTTCCATCACTCCTGATCTGTGTTTCATGTCTCAGCTCGAGAGATGTTACTATGTATCATTCCATGAGTTGATCTTGTGATCATTAAGATGATCCTAAGTTGCTCGAACCTCAGGAAGGTCGATTCTTCTTAAATTCTCCTTTTCCACTCGTTGTCATGTTGGATGTAGTTCTCAAAACAAGACGTCGAGATTAAGGTGATGCAATGAATCAACATCCTCGAGAAAGACATCTGGATCGTGAAGATTGTGATAGCTTGTGTCCCTTTGTCTTCTTACCTCACGACTTGAATCTCGGGACAAGATTCTTGTTTAGTAGGGGTGAGCTGTCACATCCCTAGCTTCTGGTGTTGCCTAGTGTTTGCATCTTGCTTGAATCATGTCTAAATTTCTGAAACTTGAATTGAGGATTGTTGAAACCTCAGAAGTGTGATTAAAAGAAGGGAAAGCACCCTTTAAATAGCATTCTGTGAATCCAAAATGCCCTAAAAATAGTTTTGTGAATTTTGGCAAGAGTTATATATCAAACCAAAATTCTGGAACATTTTTAATGAATTATTTGGTATCTAAATTTAAATCAATAATCTATTTGAATTTGGGGATATATTCATAATATATAATGAATATATTTTCAAATGCTTTGAAATGTTTTATGTACTTTTGGAATAGTCCAGAGAGGTAGCATAAAATATCTCAGAGTGTTTTGGCATTGTTTTGAGTTCATTTTGAATTTTGAATGAGTGGCAAAATGTATAAATAAAAACAAAACAAAACAGAGATAAAATTAGAAAAGGCAGAGGACTTACCAGGTCATTACCTGGCGCCCACCTCGTGGCCCAGCACTGTAGCTGAGGCCCAGCCCAGCAGGCAGCCGACACGCCAGTCGTCTCCCTCCTCCCGCCAGTCGGACGGGGCGCGTGCCCGGCGTGCACGCGCATTCGGCGTGGCACGCAGCACCCTTCCTAGCTGCCCCATCGTCGCCCTGGACGCCTCCCGTGATGCCACGCAGCCCTCTCGACCCCCTCTCACTCTCCCCCCGGCCTTGTCCCCTCCTCTGTCCTACTCCTCTCACCACCGAACGGAGCCGTCGCCACCGTCACCATTCGTCATGGCCACCGACCTCCCCACGCCCAGCCATCCCGACCACGAGCTCCGCCTCGCTGCCCCGCACCTCTACGCTGAACCACACGACCCCGTACGCCCTGAAGCCCCGTCATCGAGCTCATCTTCTCTACACGGCCACCAAAGATCGCCATCGTCGCCGCGTCGCCTCCAAGCCTCCCCCGAGCCACTGAGCTGCTCGTCTGATTCGCCGTGAGCTTCTCTTTCGTTCCCCTCTCTCCCCTTGCTCGATTGCGCCACGTAGTCGTCGTTCCCACCGGACCTGAGAACTCACCGCCGCCGGCCATGGCGCCGCCGTAGCTAGAGCGCATCCACGACGCATCCGAGCCCACCCCCGTGCTCAGCGAGTCCGCAGGACTCCGTAGCAACCCACAGCTCGTCCTTCCGTGCATCAAAACGTCGTTGTCGAGCGTGTCGTAGCTCCGGCCGCCGCCCAAGTGGTCGCCGCTGTCGACCCCAGCCTCCCTGCGCCCAGTCGCGTACACCCCTAGATGCGGGCGAGCGAGGGCTCCCTTCTGGTGCCCTCAGCGCACCCAGCCGCTGCCCCTAGCGCCACCCCGGCGAGCCGCCGCCGCACCGGATGGTTGCCGGCGGTTAACTCCGGCTGTGCCGACGTGGCACAGCCATTAGCGGCTAATCCTTCCACTAACCAACCCCCCTAGGCCACTGACTCATGGGCCCAACGCCCTAATTAACATAGATTACATTTTCTGTTTAGTTTTAACTAACCTCAGTGGGCCCACGTGTCAGCTTTGACCAAGCTGACGTGGATGTTGACTGGGCCCACATGTCTATGACCCTAACCAGCCCTAAGACACTGACTATTGGGTCCCATGCGTCAGGTTTGACCTGGGTCAACCCAGTTGTCCTGCTGACGCAATGCTGTTGTCATGCTGACGCGGTAATGGTTTCTGGATTTAAAATAATTCAGAAAATTCCAGAAAATTAGCAAAACTTCTAAAAATCATAGAAAATCAACCGTAGCTCCAAATGAAATAAATTATATATGAAAAATTATCAGAAAAATTCAAGGAATCCATATGTACCATTTTCATGCATGTTTGAGCAAGTTAACCTCACTGATTAGGATGAAACATGATTAGGGCAAATTTCATAATAGGTTTGGAGTTGGAATTTGATATAGCTTTGAATTCCACTACAATTAAAATGACTTTCTGTTGCATTAACCAAAACACACTCATTTTGCCATGTCATGATCATGCATCATATTGTTGCATTGCATTCATTGTGTTTCTTCCTTGTTTGCCGGTATTGTCCCCTCTCAGTAAACGTGGTTCCGACGATGAGTACGATGACACCGATGAAGAGCTATTACTATCTTCAGAAGTTCCAGGCAAGCAAACCCCCTTGTTCATTTCGATACAATCCCACTCTCTCGCTCCTGCTCCCTTTTATTGCATTAGGATAACAATGATTCAACTGTTGCATGCTGCGGTAGCTGAACCCCTTTCCTCTGCATGACCTGTCATTGCCACAGTAAATAGATGAAACCCACTAGCATGAGTAGGGGTTGTTTGAGCCCTGATGTGCCTACTCATTCATGCTTGTTTGTCATGCCTGCTACTGCTTAGAGTTGAGTCAGGTCTGATTCATCGGGGATGAGTTGGAATGTGGTGAACATGTCCTACTATTGAGAGCTAAGTGTGTGAACACGATTTGGTAACGGTAGAGGTGAGAGGCCATGTAGGAGTACATTGTGGGTTGTCTCATTGAAGCCGTTCTTAGGAACTGAGTTCTGTGTCTGTGATCCATGAACAGCTGCTACCACTCATTGGGATCCTTAATTGACCCTCTCGGCTTCTTAATCACCATAGTCCTCTGTCCAGGAGTTGCAACTAGTTTCTGGTGTTTGTAGGATATGTGTTGGCGGCCGTGAGTAGCGCTGACCCCAGGGGTGGGCTATGTTGCGGTAGATACACCGTGGCCGGGCATGCCGGGCGCCCGTTTGGTGTCTCGAAACCCTGTACACATCGCTCGGGGCCGTATGTGGAAACCTCGGCTGGACTCCCTGCGGATGGAACCTGGATAGGCCATAAACCTAGACTAGAGACTTGAGTGCTTAGGTAGGCCGTGGCCGACACCCTCGTTGGGCTTCCGCTTGAAGGTTGCCGAGTACATGTCGTGTAAACGACGGTAAGTGGTGGGAGCGTGTGTGAAGAAGTACACCCCTGCAGGGTTATCATTATCTATTCGAATAGCCGGATTCCTTGGATATGGAAACTTGGACCCCTTGCATAGTTCATAGAAAAGTGAAAGTGGATACTCTAGAACTCGCAAGATAAGCATGAGTGCTATGGATGGCGTTCTTGTAGGGAGACGGGAGCGGATCCATAGTGGTGTATTGAATGGTGAATATGTGGACTCGTGTGCGCCACCCCAAAAGAGTTGCTTGCAGTCGTAGTTCATGTTAGCCACTGAGTCAAAGCTGGCTTGTTGCAGTTAAACTCTACCACCCCCTTTGTTGATACCGATGCATATGTAGTTAGTTTTGATGTAAGTCTTGCTGAGTACAATTGTACTCACGTTTGCTTAATTTATGTTTTTGCAGAGAGGCTTCAGTCTCGCTAGTAGTTCCGCGTGGACTTCGACGTTTAGCTTGATACCTCAGCTACGATCTTGTGCCCTCGGCAGGATCTGGTAGATAGTCAGGCTTCTTAGCCTTTTTCCATTTGTAGATGTCTGTACTCAGACATGTTAAGCTTCCGCATGTGCTTGATTTGTATGTTGTGATTGTTGGGTCATGAGACCCATGTTTGTATTTCTGGCTCCTTGGAGCCTAATGAATAAATACTCGAGTCATAGAGTTATGTTGTGATGCCATGTCGTATTTACTCATATCGAGCATATTGTGTGTATGATTGAAATGCTTGGTATGTGTGGGATCCGACAATCTAGTTGTTTATCCTTGGCAGCCTCTCTTATGGGGAAATGTAGTCTTGTGCTTCCATGAGCCATAGTAGTCCGCTACAACCCAGTTCACCGTAGTCCTGCTAGCCCAGCACTACTGCTCAGAACACTTGACTGGCCGGCATGTGTTTCACTTTGTTCCTGTGTCTGTCCCTTCGGGGAAATGTCACGCGGTGACATCTGGAGTCCTGCCTAGCCTGCTACAGCCCGGGTTCCCGGAGTCCTGTTAGCCTAGTGCTACCGCCCGGATTCACACGCTGCTGGCTGACATGCTCGATGTGATTCATGTATGCCTGTCCCCATAGGTTAGTGCAGCTTTGGGTTCACGACTAGCCATGTCGGCCCGGGTTCTCTGTCATATGGATGCTAGCGACACTATCATATACGTGAGCCAAAAGGCGCAAACGATCCTAGGCCATGGTAAGGCGACACCCATGGGAATACCGTGTGTGAGGCCGCTAAGTGATATGAGGTGTTACCGGCTAGATCGATGTGACTTGGAATCGGGGTCCTGACACCGCAATCCTTTTTTAATCTGAGAAAAACGTTTCAATCTTTAAAAAGAACGGTGGGATGTGCAGCGCCGAAGATGCACGCAGGGGAGGTTCCAGGACACGCCGGCATGGAAGAAGACTAGACACGGCGGCGTTCATTCACCGGCCAGATCACGCCAGATTCCGACATGGTTCAAGAGCTCGAACTCCTGCAGGTGGCCATGGTAGAGAAGAAAAAGAGAACAAGGAGAGGGACGACAGCGGATTGCCTCGGGACGACGGCAGGACTCGCCAGCCTCGTACTCAACGGGGTAGAGGAGCGCCACAGGAGGAGGGGAGTGGCAGGGAAGGAGCGGGGCTAGCGACGCTCGCCGCGGACCGTGGCAGAGCATGACTGCTTCGAGCAGAACGGCGCGAGAAGGGAAACAGAAGGATAAGAGGTGGAGGTCGCCAGAGGGGCGACATCGGGCGGCGGCGTTTCCGACGGGAGGTAAGCGCGTGAGGGGCGGCGATGGCCGAACCTCTCTCTCTCTCTCGTGTGTGTGTGTGTGTGTGTGGTGGCTGGGGATGGAGAGGAGGACGAGGGGGGTCAAAAGAATGGGGATCGGGATCGAGCGAGGCTCTCCCTGGCGGCTAGGGTTGATGAGGTGCCGCTAGGCCTTGGGCCAAAAGTGCTGGCTGGTGCTGCTCTCTCTCTCTCTTCCTTCAGTTTTTTTTCTATTTCTGAAAAAAATAGATATTTGAATAAATAAAAGGAGTTCTAGGAGAAGAGTTTGGGCATGGGGTTATTTTACCTGGACTCAGAAAAATGATCTTGATCCATAAAATATAAATGGGCATGATTGAAAGTTTAAATTCAAACTCTACGATTAGAATTTATAAGTGTCCAAAAATATTAAGATTTTTGGTGGAACTTGGGAAAAAGATAGAAGAAGTATCGGCAAAGTTTGGAGGTATACCTTGAAGTAGAAAAAAGGCACGGGATTTTTGTAAAGGCTCAAAAGGAATTTGAAAAGGAAATTTAAATATAATAGAAGGAAGGTTCAAATGATTTCCTAGAAATTTTCATAGTTTTTAATTTGGTCATCCAGGATTTTTAGTATGTCGTCCGGGTTAGCCAAATAGAGGATAGAGAGAGATCTGAGAGTTTGAGAGAGACACATGAGAGAGAATGGTACCTGAGAAGTGAGAGAAACGTGAAAGATAGAGGCATAAAAAATATGTAAGAGAGAGGGAGAGATACGTATGTGAAAAGTTGAGGCGTGCAAGATTTAAACCCAAAAAATGTATGGTGACTCACGTTCGTATCCGTGGGAAATAGACCATCACAACCAAGAAAAACAAAGCAAACACCCGTGTTGGGTGTGCCTGCATGACGACCTAATCATGTTGCACAGGTCATGCGGGGTCAATAGGTTTGCCAACCCTGTTTACAGAACATATTGTGGTGGGCTGGATTCATTCATTGCTTCATCATTGAATTTTATAAATATTAAGAATTGATGATTGTTGCATGAGTAGTATTCTTATGAGGGTTAAGATAGATACATGTCCCATATAGAGAAAAGTAATCTATTGGTGTGATGTCGTCGGATCGATGAAGAAAAGGGACATGAACAAGATGTTAGTGTTTGTCACAATAACATAAACTTTTCAATATTTTTGCTTCTTGTTAAAAAGCATGGGCTCTTTTATACGTCAGGAAGACGCATAATGGGGCGAGTTTATGAATTTTATCATCCAATAAAAGCATCACAAAAGTTGAACAATGTAGTATTCAAAGGGATAAAGAATTCATCTTTAATTTCTTTGTAGAGGAGTTAACAAGTCAGTATCTTACTTAATAACTTCAAACTAACTACTATATTTTTTAAATAGGTGTCATCTCGCAAGATAATTTGAGTATGTGGGGATTTTTAGCCATGCATATTGGGTTAGAGTTTGTGATATCCACCCGTTGCAACGCACGGGCATTAGTGCTAGTCAAATATAAAAGGACTGTGCTAATGTCTGACCGTTCCGAACATTAGCAACAGATCCGGACGAGTTTTCAGCTATTCACTTAAAGTAGGTGCATGCATGCATGCGGCTGATTTCTTTGAAGAAAATACGAGAGCCCACACGGACTCTTTTCCCTAATTGTTGCATACATGCACATAAGACGAAAATGATGATGTCAGTAGACATTCCATCTAATTCAAAAATTCAAAATGTTTTGTAGCTCTAATCGTTGCTCTAATTGAAAAACCGTTTTCACACAAAAGATTTGTCGCGACGAGACCTTCGAAACTAGATCCCATGTTGATATGTTTCGACGACTTTTTTTCGGTCAAAAGTTACCAGCCCCACGCTAAGTTATCACATCTGTGGTACATAAGTTATCATCTTTTTTACATATAAATTACCGGGGCATGAAAATGGCTCCTCCAACATTCTCTTCACATGCAAATGCAGTAGAGCACATGAAATCTGATGTCATTGTAAATTCTTGCTATTTCGAAACTACAAAATGTTTTATAACTCAAACTATCGTTTTTGATTGAAAAATCGTCTTCACAAAAATAATCCATCGTGATGAGAACTTTGAAACTAGATCTAATGTTGACATGTTTTCATCACTTTTTTGGTCAAAGGTTACCGTAAAGTTATCAGTTATGTTATATGTATACTAACATGTTATTTATGCAGAAGTGGCCGGAGATGTGTTTTCAATGACTTCTTTCGGTCTTTCCCCTGAGTAAAGAATACCAATATTTATACCCGAGTTATCAGCTCCGGATGCATACATTACCATGTTGTTTGCACAGAAATAACTGGGGTATGTTTAAATAACATTGTATTCGGGTCTTAAGTTATCGCGTTGTTTGTACGTGCGTTATCAGGTCTATGTTGTGCGAGTTACCATGCTATTGACAAAAAAAGTTACCAGAGGTATATTTCATCAACAACCCTCCCCACCCCTCACCACCATCACCGAAAAGTTATCAGGACTGGGGCACATAAGTTATCAGGTCTCCAATGTGTGAGTTATCATGTTATTCACACAAAAATTTACCAAGGATATATTTCATCAACCACCCTTCCCCCACCCGGTCACCAAAATTTACCAAGACTAGGGGTACATTACTTATCAGGTCTACGATGTGTGAGTTACCATGCTATGCACATAAAAGTTACCGGGGGTATATTTCACCACTCTTCCCTCGCGAAAAGTACCATGATCGGGGTGCATAAGTTATCGGGTCTTCGATGTGTGAGTTACCATGTTATTCACACAAAAATTACCGGGGGATATTTGATCACCCCCCCCCACACACACACACACACACCCACACGTCAAAAGTTATCAGGACTCAGGTACATAAATTATCAGGTCTGTGATGTGTGAGTCATCATGATATTCCACAACTTATAATGTATATGAAATAATGTACTCCCTCTGTATGAATTAGTACAAATTCGAGTCACATATTTTGGGACGGGGAAGTACAAGAATGGGCCAACAAACAACAAAAAAATAGTTTTTTATTTCCTACCATGGGGTTTAAAAAGGTCACATAGATAGTTTCCATTTGTAAGACAACAAGTAGTATCAGGTGAGTCGGTTATTGACATCGTACAACATTGAATAGACCTGAGTTCGAACCCTACTTTGCATGTTGTTTTTTTACTCGTTGGAACTGACAATCAATACGCGAGAAAAGATAACAATAAGGAGCATCATTTGGATTGGAAAGGACAAACAAAAAAATCAGCGACAACTACGTTCCTTTGGATCAGAAAGGAAAAATGAAAAAAAAGCAGTGACAGCGACGTCCAGTGGGAGCGGGATCAACAACGGTGTTCGGATGACAGCGACAGCGACGTCTGAAACACATAAGCAAAACGTGCGCCATTGGATATGGAACGGACGGCATCCAAATAGTGCGGATCTGTTACAAACAACCAGTCGGCAGGAAAATAGCTTTCTCGAATATAAAATTATCTCTAAATCCCTTTTCATAGAAGTGCAATAAGCCATCAATGCCAGAATACAAACGTTTATATGCCTTGACAATAGATTCTTTAATTGAACTTAGATGGACATGTATCAGATCAAGAAAAAAATATGTTTATTGTACACTCATTAATATGTCGATGGCTATTATTAACTTAAACTTCAAGCCAAAATGGCTGCACAATTTTGGAAAGGGACTGCGAAAAAGAAATAAGACATTACTGCACAAAACAACAATATATTCTGATGCTTATATGCATTGCAATTAAATAAATTTATGAGTACCTCACATGCTCTATTTATGATGCAAAGTCTAATCATTTTATTTTTGATCCACAACAAATTTCTACATTCTAGAAAACTCTCATGGATGCCAAGGAACAAAGAAGGAAAACAGACAAGAGAGCGATACGCACGGATGACCAAAGAAGAAGAAAACATGAAAAACTGAAAAAGCATAAAGAAGCCTATCAGCAAAACAAAAGAAATGAAGATTCACTTAAGTTGTAAAAAAATACACCCAGTGAAGAAAGAAGTATGCAAATATGGAGCCAACACAAAAAGGCAAAAAATGAACACGAGAAAGGGAGAAATATGCAAATATGCATTTAAAGCAATAGAAAGATAGAATAGAGCAAACTAAATCTAGCTATGGATTGAGCGCAATGGACTAAGCAAAAGATTCAATTGCGATGAAGAATCTTGCATATGTCGCAACAGAACTGGGTCTTAGAATAACTATACGACAATGACTTCACGATTAGCACACACGAGAGAATCATACATGTAAGTAAATGAAAAGAAGTATTGCTTGTACGATATTTTTATTACCAGTACTGTAATATAAAGATAGGGTGTTCATCCAAATCTATGGCTATGATTTATGTCTCATATTATAATATAAAGAATTTTATTGTTAATTCATCCATCCTTTTTGTCATCATCAAACTTAACCTTTACCTAGCCAACCTAATTCATGGCAATTGGTGTTTGCTCCGTTGTTAAGCATGCTTCTGTTTTCATTTTTAAGTGATAAACAGACAATAAGTTTCATTTTTCTAGAAAATCCCCTATAGTTTTCAGTAATTAACCCGCAATACTATTTTAAGTGACCTGAAGAAAAAATTTTAATTCTTACACAGAGCTCCCTACAGTTTCTGAAAATCAACCCATAGTCTGTATCATATGTTTTTCAAAAATCTTCATATCTTTTCAATCGTAATTTCAATTCTAACATGTAATATATGAAATTTGATTAAAAATGTGCAGAAACTGGATATGACGTTATTTTGCCCATTCAATATTGTCAAAATGTTGTTTAGAGTGCAACCATCTATAATCACTCATGCACGCGACAACAAACATCGCAAGGAGAAAATAAAATAAATTAATGGCGTGTGTGTCTTTTTACTCCCGTTGCAACGCACGGGCTCTTTTGCTAGTATGTATATAACCTAAAAGATTGCAGTAGTCGGCTTCGACCCTCATGCATATAGTGCGGAGGTGCTCGCAAAAAACGCGTGTTCACATTTAACCCAACGTCTTGGTCCTATTAAGGAGGTGATAGCACAGCGAACGAGGCAACCGGACTATAAGCTTTAACACTTTCACTTAGCCATACGAGTTTGACAGTGGGGCTACTAGATAGCCCCTGGTGGCTCCGCGCTCTCCCGATCTCGGGGTGCATACATGCCTGGCCGGAAAATGGCCCTTCGTTAAGGCGGAGGAATTCTAACATTCCGATAGGTCATCGAGTGGTTGACCAGTCTCACGCTATATCATGACAGTCAGTTTTCGGCTTTCTCTACTGAGGTGCTCGTCTGGATGAACCAGGGCACAATCGCAGTAGTTCTCCTGGTGCTGCCTTAGCCGATAAAGCAGAACGTAAGGCACCAAAACACAGGAGACGGGCAAACCCAACATTTAACCAAAGACAATGATTCGGAGCTGATGCATATAAGGCCAAACTCGCGACGCTGAACACTCCCTAAGGTATTCGGTCTTTATGGTATAAATCGGGCCTAAATAGTGCCCTTTGTAAGAAGCCCCTTGTGTTCAGGTACATGCATTATTCTGACGTGGCCACATGCCAAGACGTTAGCATCCTTCTCAATTGTGCTGAGAATTCGAGGGATGTGTATCAACAAGAGACACTAAAAAAGGTTTACGCAGGTTCTTAATCTAAAAAGAATCCTTGGAGTGGGTCCCTGCTGCATGTTTGCGCATGTGTCTCTGCTGTGCCGTATCCTGGACGAGTGTAGCACGATGGTCATCTGTAAAAGAGAGGAACTTAGGTGAAAAAGTTGTCATGCAAAAAGGTGGTTTTTTAAAGAAACCATGTATAATTAAAAAGAGTAAAAAGTTGCCACTTGTATGCGCGCTTTGAGCCCCTTGTATTTGTAATAGGGGTGTGGCCCTCAATCCGGTATGAATTACATATAGCTGCGCCGGACTCGTCTAACCGTGTCCGTGGTCTTGACGGCCTATCGAATGCTGTAGTTGGTGAGGCCGTTTTAGTGTGCGGCTGCTAAGGCAATCGCATTCTTTTCGGCGCGCAAAGATCGCTCAATATTTCTGTTCATTGTAATGATGCCACGTGGACTAGGCATCTTGAGCGTGAGGGAAGCGTAATGCGGTATTGCATTAAAGCGAGCAAAAGCTCGCGTCCAAGTAGTGCTTGATAACCACTTTGGAACGGAGTAATGTGGAAGGTTAAATGTTCGCTACAGAAGTTATCGGGGAAGCCGAATATAACTTTTAGTAGCAGGGAGCCCGTGTAGTGAGCCCCTGGGCCTGGCGTTACTTCTTTAAAGGTAGTGTTGCTATGGCGGATTTTCGTTGGGTCTATCCCCATTTCGCGGATTGTATCCTGGTATATCAGGTTTAAATTACTGCCACCGTCCATCAGGACTCGTGTAAAGTGGTATCTATTAATTATTGGGTCTAATACCAGGGCAGCCCATCCTGCACGCCGGATACTTGCCGAGTAATCACGATGGTCGAAAGTGATCGTTTGAGACGACCAGTGGTAGGACTTCGCTGTGATAGGCCCTTGGGCATGTCTCTCTAGGAGTGCCGCTTTGCTTCCCTTGATCACGTGTAACACGTTGACTGTTTTGATTTCTGGTGGAAACTTCTTTTGTTCCCCAGTGTCTTGCTTGAGAGGCTCATCATCGTCTTCGCTTTGTCTATCCTCCCCCTTGTGTACGTCATTGAGCTTGTCGGACTGCTTGAAGACCCAACATTCTCTGTGGGTATGATTAGCGGGTTTACCAGGGGTGCTATGGATCTGACATACTTGGTCCAGAATTTTGTTTAGGCTGGACAATTCATCTCTGGTGCCTTTAGAGGGCGGCTTTTGCTGACTTGGCCGAGAGCTTTTGAATCCGGCGTTTACTATCGTGCTCTTTATGTTGTCTTCTTTATTTCGGCGTTTTTTATTGTTGTTGCGCCGTGATTTCCCATTTCCATCTCTAGCTTCGGATGTACTGGGGTCCCTGGTGCTGCATCTGGCTAGCCAGCTATCCTCACCCATGCAAAAGCGGGTCATGAGGCTTGTTAATGCTGCCATTGTTCTCAGCTTTTCTTGGCCGAGGTGTCTGGCAAGCCATTCGTCACGGACGCTATGCTTAAAAGCTGCCAAGGCTTCAGCGTCCGGACAGTCAACTATTTGGTTCTTTTTAGTAAGAAACATGTTCCAAAGCTTTCGGGTGGACTCTCCGGGCTGTTGAGTTATATGACTCAAATCGTCCGCGTCCGAAGGTCGGACATAAGTCCCTTAAAAATTTGCCTAAAAAGCGTCTTCGAGCTCTTCCCAGCTTCCAATGGAGTTTTCGGGGAGGCTTTTAAGCCAGTGCCGAGCTGGCCCTTTGAGTTTGAGGGGTAAGTATTTAATGGCGTGGAGATCGTCTCCTCGAGCCATATGGATGTGGAGGATATAGTCCTCAAGACAGACCCCAGGGTCTGTTGTTCCGTCGTATGCCTCTATGTTTATGGGTTTGAATCCCTCTAGAAATTCATGGTCCAGCACCTCATCGGTGAAACATAGGGGGTGTGCAGCGCCCCTGTATCTACGCGTGCCGTGGTGTTTGGATGTTTGGTGTGTTGCATCGTGTGCTGGAGTGCGCTTGCGTGGTCCATAGATGGATCTAGTTGCTCCGTCCTTTTGATGCGAGCACTTGCGTGGATCACGTATTGGCTTCTGTGCAGCATTGCTTGCCGCTCCATGTTGGCCGTGAGGTAGTCTATCCGGCCGGGTGGCCATTTTAATTTTAGGTTGCGGGGGATCTAAGGCCTCCTCATCGAATTCAGGTAGCAACTTCTACTTCGGGTAGCTCTTAGTGAGGCGATTACTGCCATACTTCGTTGCCGTGTTGAGTACTTTACTCCATATGATTTGGAGTGTGTCTTGCGCCGCCTTGAGCCTTTGCTTCTGCCTTTTTAGACTCCTCGTGGGGGCAACAAGCCTTTGATGGGCATTTTGTTGCTCCGGGCGTCTGTCCGGTGTTATGTCCTCCGGACTATTATCCTTGACAGAGTTGGTTTGTTTGGTTTGATTCTCCGTGTTGCCGTGGTCCGGCAGTGGTTCACCCTTCTCTAACGCTGGGTCTATATGATCATTATTTCTGTCAAGGCGGGATTTGGGGCAGCGCTTACGCCGCCGCTTTGATTGCTTCTCGAGGGGATAGCCCTTCGTTGCGTCCTTCCGTTCCTCGTCGTCGTTTTCCTTTGGTGTGTCCACCATGTATACGTCATGTGATGAGGTGGACGTCCAGTGCCCTATGGGCAGTGGTTCCTCATTGTCTCTCGCATCGTCATCCATACCGTCGATGTTTTCGGAGTCGAAGTCGAGCATGTCGGTTAAGTCATTGACAATGGCTACTAAGTGGGTGGTGGGTGGGTCGCGAATTTCTTCGTCGTCCGCATCCCAGTCTTGCCGGACATGATTCAGACATGATCCTCCTGATAAGGAGAGAGACCTTAACGAGTTCAGTATGTCACCAAAGGGCGAGTGCTGAAAAATATCCACGGAGGCAAATTCCATGATCGGCGCCCAGTCAGATTCAATAGGAACGGGCGCAGGCGGTTCGGAGTCCGTGGCCGGAGAAGGATCCGGCAGTTTAACAACACGGCTCTCGTGCAAGGTAAGGTCGATGTTCGGCTCGATCGCCGCTGAGGGTAAGGCCTCCGTGGCGGGGTCCATCCACCTGTCCGCGGAAGGCGCAACTGGCTCCAAATTGAGGGTCGGAGCGACTGCCGGTGCGATCTCCTTAACACTGTCCGATGGGAGAGCTAAGTCATACTCATCATGACCGCGTGGCGCACGAGGCAGAGGCTCGAATCCATCGAAGATCAAATCTCCACGGATATCAGCCGTGTAGTTTAAGCTTCCAAACCTGACCTGGTGGCCAGGGCGGGACTTTCAATCTGCTCCAGATGGCCAAGCGAATTGGCCCGTAGTGCAAAGCCGCCGAACACAAAGATCTGTCCGGGGAGAAAAGTCTCACCCTGGATTGCATCGCTATCGATGATAGTAGGAGCCATCAAGCCTAATGGCGACGACACAGAGGAACTCTTAATGAAAGCACCAATGTCGGTGTCAAAACCGGTGGATCTTGGGTAGGGGGGTCCCGAACTGTGCGTCTAGGCCGGATGGTAACAGGAGGCAGGGGACACAATGTTTTACCAGGTTCGGGCCCTCTTGATGGAGGTAAAACCCTACGTCCTGCTTGACTAATATTGATGATATGGGTAGTACAAGAGTAGATCTACCACGAGATCAGAGAGGCTAAACCCTAGAAGCTAGCCTATGGTATGATTGTTGTTCGTCCTACGGACTAAAACCCTCCAGTTTATATAGACAATGGAGAGGTTAGGGTTACACAAGGTTGGTTACAAAGGAGGGGATATACATATCCATATTGCCTAGCTTGCCTTCCACGCCAAGTAGAGTCCCCTCCGGACACGAGACGAAGTCTTCAATCCCCTATCTTCATAGTCTAACAGTCCGGCCAATGGAGATAGTCCGGCTGTCCAGAGACCCCCTAATCCAGGACTCCCTCAGGGGGGCCGGCGTGACTTGTCGCCCGGTGCCGACAGAGGTGTTGGCACCGGACGGGTTCTGGAGTCCACTGGAAGTCACGTGTGTGCGCACGGTACCGCCATGCGGCCCACCTTGGGTCTGGAGTGGCAGCTGGACGCAGAAAGGAGGTGTTCCTGAAGCGGTGGCGTCCAGGAACTCAGCTACTCACTCCAACAACACGTCGCGGCCGCCCTCAAGCAGTCGACACCGTAGCAGCTCTCGGGCCACCGTGAGCGCGGCCCTGGAATTCGCTTGCTCCCGCCGGGTGTATGGCGCCGTGGCCGCGGCGTGGTCTGAGGCCCTTGTTGCGGCCCGCACCTGTCGTGGTGTGAGGACAGGCAGTGTCTGGCCGCGTCGCCCGTGCCCCGCAGCACCCTGCAGAGCGCGGGCTGCCTGAGGCGCAAGGTTGAGGTCGCCCTGGGCTGGTGCTACGGCGTGGGTGGGCCACACTGCCCAGTGGTCGGTGTTGGCTGCCGGTTCGGTTGACATCTGAACGGCGAAGCGACGGAACGCGATGCGGATGAAGAAGGATTCCGGCGCACCCCTACCAGGCGCGCCAAATGTCAGATTTCGGGTTCCGGCAGATCCTTGAGGTTCAAACACTGGGGCGCGCACGGAGATCTCTCCCCTACCGATCTACGTCCAATCTCCTCGCATGATCTAAGCTGGAAACAACGAACGACACAAGGGACACAAGGTTTATACTGGTTCAGGCCACCGTTGTGGTGTAATACCCTACTCTAGTGTGTGGTGTGGTGGATTGCCTCAGGGGCTTATGATGAATAGTATAAGGGAAGAACAGCCTCGTGATAGGTGTTCTTGAGCTGCTGCAATGAACTGCTAGGGTGAGTTCAGTCGCCTCTCTCTCTCTCTCTCTCTGCTAGGGCTCTACCTGATTTCTGGATGTTTTCTAGATGTCTCTACTCTGTGGTGGCTAGCTCTATTTATAGAGGACCTGGGCCTCTCCCCAAATAATGAGCGGGAAGGGCGCCAACAATTGTCCATTTTGATGGGGAACATATAGTACAAGTTATCCTAACCAAAGGTGGTCTTCGGCTTCCAAAAGTACTGGTGATGACACCGTCTTGGGCTCCACGGTGACCTCCGTCCTACCGCTCTGCTGGTCTTGGTCTTGTTGCACCGGAGTGGCAACCTTTGCCCGATGCCTTGCCCTGCGCTTGCCCCCTTTGAACCAAAGGGGAAACAAGGACACTGCGCAGGCAGGCGCCCGCCTGACGCCCGCCTGGCCTTGATCGTCACGGCTTGCGTCATGGGTTCCTTGCGAGGTATCCCCGCCTTGATCTCTCTGCTTCCTCGCGAGCCTGCCGAATGAGGCCGCCTCTGAGGAAGCTTCCCGTCGTCCGCCCCACGAGGATTGGCCCCTCGCGAGGGTCTTGAGCTTGTGCTGATGAAGATGGGCTGCATTGGGCCCCCACTTGAGCCACGCCGCAGGCCACAGGCAGGCAAGTCTGGGGACCCCCGTTCCCAGAACGCCGACAAGGTTGACACAGAACTAGCTCCAATTCATCAATGTAATGTAGGCATGTATTCCGAAAATAGTCATGCGTGCTTATGGAAAAGAACTTGCATGACATCTTTTGCCCTACCCTCCCGTGGCAGCGGGGTCCTAGCGGAAATATTAAGGCCTCCTTTTAATAGAGTGCCGGACCAAAGCATTAACACATAGTGAATACATGAACTCCTCAAACTACGGTCATCATCGATAGTGGTCCCGATTATTGTCACTTTGGGGTTGCCGGATCATAACACATAGTAGGTGACTATAGACTTGCAAGATAGGATCAAGAACTCACATATATTCTTGAAAACATAATAGGTTCAGATCTGAAATCATGGCACTCGGGCCCTAGTTACAAGTATTAAGCATAGCAAAGTCATAGAACATCAATCTCATAACATAGTGGATACTAGGGATCAAACCCTAACAAAACTAACTCGATTACATGATAAATCTCATCCAACCCATCACCGTCCAGCAAGCCTACGATGGAATTACTCACGCATGGCGGTGAGCATCATGAAATTGGTGATGGAGGATGGTTTATGATGACGACGGCGACAGATTCCCCTCTCTGGAGCCCCGAACGGACTCCCGATCAGCCCTCCCGAGAGAGTTTAGGGCTTGGCGGCGGCTCCATATCATAAAACGCGATGAATCATTCTCCTTTATTTTTTCTTCCTGAACACGAATATATGGAGTTGGAGTTGAGGTCGATGGAGCTCCAGGGGGCCCTCGAGGCAAGGGGCGCGCCCAGGGGGCAGGCGCGCCCCCACCCTCGTGGCTAGGGTGTGGGCCTCCTGGCCTTGATTCTTTGCCAGTATTTTTTTATTTCCAAAAATAATCTCCGTAGAGTTTCAGGTCATTCCAAGAACTTTTGTTTCTGCACATAAATAACACCATGGCAATTCTGCTAAAAACAACTTCAGTCCGGGTTAGTTCCATTCAAATCATGCAAGTTAGAGTCCAAAACAAGGGCAAAAGTGTTTGGAAAAGTAGATACGACGGAGACATATCAACTCCCCCAAGCTTAAGCCTTTTCTTGTCCTCAAGCAATTCAGTTGACAAACTAAAAGTGATAAAGAAAAACTTTTACAAACTCTATTTGCTCTTGTTGTTGTAAATATGTAAAGCCATCATTCAAGTTTTCAGCAAAGATTATGAACTAACCATATTCACAATAACTCTTAGGTCTCATGTTTACTCATATCAATGGCATAATCAACTAGCGAGCAATAATAATAAATCTCGGATGACAACAGTTTCTCAAAACAATCATAATATGATATAACAAGATGGTATCTCGCTAGCCCTTTCTGAGACCGCAAAACATAAATGCAGAGCACCTTTAAAGATCAAGGACTGACTAGACATTGTAATTCATGGTAAAAGAGATCCAGTCAAGTCATACTCAATGTATACTAACATTAATGAATGCAAATGACAGTGGTGCTCTCCAACTGGTGATTTTTAATAAGAGGATGATGACTCAACATACAAGTAAATAGGTAGGCCCTTCGAAGAGGGAAGCAGGGATTTGTAGAGGTGCCAGAGCTCGGTTTTGAAATATAGGTGAATAATATTTTGAGCAATATACTTTCATTGTCAACAACACAACCAAGAGATGGGGATATCTTCCATGCTGCACACATTATAGGTGGTTCCCAAACAGAATGGTAAAGTTTATACTCCCCCTCCACCAACAAGCATCAATCCATGGCTTGCTCGAAACAATGAGTGCCTCCAACTAACAATAGTCCCAGGGGGAGTTTTGTTTGCAATTATTTCGATTTGATGTGCACAAAGCATGGGACTGGGCATCCTGGTGACCAGCCATTTTCTCGTGAGTGAGGAGCGGAGTCCACTCCTCTTGAGAATAACCCGCCTAACATGGAAGATACAGACAGCCCTAGTTGATACATGAGCTATTCGAGCATACAAAACAGAATGTTTATTTTAAGGTTTAGAGTTTGGCACGTACAAATTTACTTGGGACGACAGGTAGATACCGTATATAGGTAGGTATGGTGGACTCATATGGAATAACTTTGGGGTTTATGGGATTGGATGCACAAGCAGTTTTCCCTCTTAGTACAGGTGAAGGATAGAAAAAGACTGGGAAGCGACCAGCTAGAGAGCGACAATAGTCATGAACATGCATTAAAATTAATCAACACCGAATGCAAGCATGAGTAGGATATAATGTATCATGAACATAAATATCGTAGATGCCATGTTGATTTTGTTTCAACTACATGCATGAACATGTGCCAAGTCAAGCCACTCAAATCATTCAAAAGAGGATACCACCCTATCATACCACATCACAACCATTTTAATAGCATGTTGGCACGCAAGTTAAACCATTATAAGCTCCTAGCTAATTAAGCATGGCATAAGCAACTATAATCTCTAATTGTCATTGCAAACATGTTTATTCATAATAGGCAGAATCAGGAACAATGAACTAAACATATTTACAAAAACAAGAGAGGTCGAGTTCATACCAGCTTCTCCCATCTCAATCAGTCCATCATATATCATCATAATTGCCTTTCACTTGCATGACCGAATGATGTGAATAATAATAACAGTGCACGTGCATTGAACTAAGCTGGAATCTGCAAGCATTCAATAAATAGGAGAATACAAGGCAAAATGGATTCCTGGTTAAATCAACAATAATGCATATAGGAGTCACTTCAACAATTTAATCATGGTCTTCTCCTATCAACCCCCAAAGAAAAGAAATAAAACTATTTACACGGGAAAGCTCCCAACAAGCAAAAGAAGAACAGGAAATCTTTTGGGGTTTTCTTTTTAATTACTACTACAAGCATAGAAATTAAAACTAGCTGAAAGCTACAACTAATTTTTTGGTTTTTCCTTAAGGTTTATCAAACACACAAGAAGAAAGCATAAAAAGGAAATAAACTAGCATGGGTATTACAATGAAAAAGTATGAGCACCGACATCTAGCAATGAGTGTGTGAACATAAATGTAATGTCGGTGGGAAATACGTACTCCCCCAAGCTTAGGCTTTTGGCCTAAGTTGCTCTATTGCCACGGATGGCCTGGCGGATATCCAAAGTTGTAGTTGGGGTCGTACTGAGATGCATAGTCAGATTGCCACTGGCTGGCAATTGTAGGAGATATGCCCTAGAGGCAGTAATATCAGTTATTTTGTATCTCCTGGTTTGTAATGAAGGTTTATGTTCCATGCTATAACTGCAATGATTCTCGAGTCTGCAAATAAAACGAGGCTTGGAGGGAAACTCATGTGCACGTGTGGGATAATAAACGGTAAAATGTATTCCTAGTCAAGCCTCTATGACTGGCTCAAGTATTGCATGATGATCCTGTTTTCCTGATCATGGGCATGACTATGCCGGCAATTTTGAGGGCACAATTATTAGTAGAACACTTGTGTTGAATCGACCCAATTTGATGTTATGCTATGAGATACATTCGTCACAAGTTAATGGTTAATAACACAGAGAAGTCAATGTTTGCATAATTCCTTAGACCATGAGAGTATTGAGTTCCTTCATACTTGCTTCGTGAACTTTGGGGTATGTTAAACGTCATCCGTAACTGGGTGGCTATTACGGCGGCTTACGGGTTCACGGAAAAGTATGGCAAGTAACGAGATAGCTCAAGATTGGGATTTGCTCCTCCGACGATGGAGAGATCTACTCGGGCCCTCTTGGTGTAACGGTATCCATCATCGTCTGGCCAGACACATTGTGATTTGATCACTGGGATGCCGGAACACGAAAACGAGAAAAGAGAACAAAACCGGTAACGAGGTAACTTGCAGGGTGGACAAATTGTTGATCCATAGGAATGCAATAAATCTCACCTCGGGAGTTTGTGACATATCGCGAAGCAACAGGAATAGCTCAAGGCAACTGGAGGTTCACTCGAATATTCATTCGTGTGGGTATAGGGGTCAATACGGGTGTCCACGGCTCCGATGTTGATCATTGATTGGAAGAGGTTCCAGGTCATGTCTATACTTCACCGAACCTATAGGGTCACACGCTTAAGGGTCATCTATCTGCTGAATACTAGATAGGGAGTCTGAGAGAAAATCACCAAAAATGTTTCGGACATCGGAAAAGTTTTGGACAGCGGAATCGTACCGCAGAGAGAGGTCATCGGATGAGTTTCAATGATACCGAAAAGTTGTTTCGGGATATACCATTAAGTCAAATTGGTTTCGGCAAATGCCTGATAATTCTTGGAGGGTGCCAGAATCATTCTGGAAGCTTTTTGGAATTTTCTGAGATAAAAACCGGAAATGTTCCGGAGCTGCCGGAGCCAATTCAGATGCGTTTCGCAGATGAAAATCACTAAAACTAGAATTGTTTCGGAACGCGTTGAAAATTATTATGGTGGGTACTGGAAATGTTCTAAGCCCACACAAATATTTTCAGTTCGAACGGACACTGAAAAATGTCGTCGTGAATAGTGAAAGTGCTTTTTGGGATATTTTATAGTGAGTCACCTTTTGGGATATTTCCAAAAGGCTTCTAGAAGGGCTTGGGGGCCAAGCATGCTCCTCATGGGGGCCCCCCAAGGGGGTTGGCCGGCCACATGTGTGGGGCTCCATGGAGCTCCACTTCCCTCCCCATTATGCCCTTCATGTGTGACATTTGCATGGGCATTTTGGGTTTTTGTGAGCCATCCCTACCCCTTGGCTTTCCTATAAATAGAGGAGGAGTGGGTAGCCCAAAGCTCATCCCCTTGCTCTCATACACATGCCATGCATTATCTGGCTTCTTCTCTCCCTCCCACGAAAAGAGTTTCGTAGAGCCGTAAGGCTGTCTGGGTTCCGGCAGGAACTAGTTCTGGACGGCGAAGCCCTGCCGGATAGCTAACACCGTATGTGTGCAACCCCGTAGAGAGGTCGTAGTTTCGGTCTTTTGCCCGAGGGGCTGTTCGAGTGTCCTCCCGAAGGGTTGTCCGAGTCTCCCTTCGAGTTTCGAGGGTCCTCCCGAAGGGCTGTCCGCGACATCGTCTGGGGGACTGTCCGACTGCCTCCCGAAGGGCTGTCCGGCGAGGGAGTACATCCTCGCGGTTGGGAGGTTGTAAATCCTAGCTGTGGGGATCTGCACCAACGATCTCCACCGACTCTTCTTCCGCTGCGCTTCGAGTCGGTACGGAACAGATCAAACCTTGTATGCAGTCTCCATAGTGGTCTTGGGCGTGCTCGCTATACCGAAAATTTTCGTTTTCTGTCGCGTTACCCTACAGTGGCATCAAGAGCCGTGCTATGCGTAGATGCAGGTTACGATCTAGAATACATGGAGATGTATGGGTATTGCATAATATAATTTTGGAATAGATGAGATCTATTGCCAAAAATTATTTATGTGGGTGACAGATGAAATCAGTTACCCGACGTTCTTGTTGCTTCCCTAGAATTTGCGTTTGCTCAATCTCGAGACAGCATGGTAGAATTTGACAAAGTTCTGGCAATCCGTGATCCTGATTGATCATGGAAGTGCTATCAGTTCTTTGGGTTCTGCCATAGTCAAAAGAAATATGAAATTCGCAGATGAAAGGGCATTGCAGATATGATCTGCACGGGGGTCATGCGTATGACTAAGTTTAGTATGGGGCTCGCGATTTAATTATCTCGTGTTTCATACACCCCGAGATGTTAATATAGCAACTTGAATAATCATACTTGATGATAAAAGGTTGGTAGCTGTGGTTTAAGTCAAAACCTTAGAAGCCACGTAAAATAAAATTTTGCATAAACCGATTAGAGGCGTCTAACTTGGTTTTGCAGGATGTGCATATGATGTGGTATAGCAATGCTCATATTCAATTTGATTATGTATGAGATGACTATATGATGTAATTAACATGACCTGCGTGTCATGATTCGGCATGATGGCTGGAGCCATATGATTGCACTTTAATGACCTGCGTGTCAACCTTAAGTAATGCACTTATTTTATTAGCTATAGAGATAGCAATATTATCTGGTGCATCGACAAGGTGGTGGCAATCTTCGCGAAGGTGAACACCGACGCAAATGTCGAAGATGAAGAATTGAAAGACTTCTCCGTCAGAAAGGGCTATACCATATCATGCTAATTATGAATTGCCTGAGATGTTTATCCCCTATGATGCACCCTTCTTGATTGCGCGGTAGTCGCTTTTATGAGGGTGATCTCTCACTTAAAGATATCAAGTAGATAGTGTTCTCCCAAGTGTAGCACCGTCACGGCACCTATCTTTTCGGGGTGCGCCATGTCACATGGGTACGAACGATTAGAGAAGTGTGAGGCGGGTGAGTTGAGACCTCGCAGCGAGATCACTTGGTTGTCTTGACGTTCAGGCATGACCGTCATGAGCTCGGAACACACGCATCGAAAGGTGAACAAGAGTCATATAGTGATGTGATTGGCAAGTTGTCCTACCGGTTAAGATTTTTGTCATCAGTGGTGTTACACCAATGGTGAACAATCAAGACATGGATCTTGAATCACTCATAATCAATTTTGAGAGATATTGATTTGAGTGGGAGTGCATTTTAGAATAAAAATGTTTATTCACTAGTGCAAATTTCATTATAAACAAAGTCTAAGTGAAACTTGTGTTTTCCGTTGTAGATCAAATGGCTCGCAACACCGCGTTCAACTTAGGCTCAATGTTAGAGAAAGAGAAGTTAGCTACGACTGGAAACTACTATGCGGACTGGGTCCATAACCTGAGGATTGTCCTCAGGAGCGCTAAGAAATTGTACGTGCTTGAAACTGCTCTTCCAGCTAAACCGGCGACAGAGGCCCCGGTAGATGAACAAAATGTCTGGGCCACTAAGGATGATGATCACAACTTAGTGCAGTGCCTCATGCTAGCTTGCATGAGTCCAGGGCTTCAAAAACGTTTTGAATTCCATAAACCCGTGATATGATCCGGGAATTGGATGCTCTGTACAAGGAAACCGCAAAGTCTGAACGATTTGATATCATGAAGGCTTTGATGGAATGCAAGACGGCTGAGGGTAGTTCAGTTGGTGAACACGTGGTCAAAATGATTGGCTATTCTGAAATGCTTAAAGCCCTGGAATTTCCACTTCCACCTGGCCATATGATGGACATGTTGCTTTCTTCACTCCCCCCGTCTTACGACGGTTTTGTCATGAACTACAACATGACAGGGATGGAGAAGACACCGGAAGAGGTGCTCGCCATGCTGAAAACTACAGAAGGAGGACTGCGGAAAAATCGCAAGCAAGTGTTGCTTGTGAATAAAACCACCAGTTTCAAAAAGAAAGGAAAGCCAAAGAAGGGCAAGGGCGCCGGTAAGACCGGCTCCCAAAGCAACTCTAAGGGCGGAGCCAAGAATGAAACTGAGTGCTTCTACTGCAAGGGCACAGGACACTGGAAGAGAAACTGCAATAAGTATCTGGAAGATAAGAAGACCGGGAAAACCGGAAAAGGTATAATTGTTATACAAGTTAATGTCATTGACGTTTTGCTTGCTAGAGAAAATTCTAAGTCTTGGGTATTTGATACCGGGTCGGTTGCTCACATTTGCAACTCGATATAGGGGCTTCAGAAGGTGCGCAAGCTGGCATAGAATGAAGTCGTGATGCGCATCGGGAATGGCGCTGGATCGCCGCTCAAGCCGTCAACACTATGCCTCTACGTCTCCCTTCAGGATTTTTCCTTGAACTAAGTAACTGTTATTTTGTTCCACTGTTGTGTAGAAACATTATCTCCGGATCATGTTTAGTACACGATGGGTATTCGTACAAGTCTGAGAACAATGGTTGTTCACTTTATTGTAAGGATATGTTTTATGGATTTGCACCCATTGTTGGAGGCCTTTTCATACTAAATCTTGAATGTGGAAATGATGTCTTTAACGTGAATGCTAAACGCCTTAAGAAGGCTGATACCACCACCACTTTCTTCTGGCACTGTCGGCTTGGCCACATCGGAAAGAAACGCATGCAAATACTCCATAAAAATGGAGTTTTACCATCCTTTGATTTTGAATCATTTGACACATGTAAAGCTTGCTTGATGGGGAAAATGACCAAGACGCCGTTCACGGGTCATCCTGAACGGGCGGATGAATTATTGGGAATAATACATAGTGATGTATGTGGTCCAATGAACACAGCCGCACAGGGTGGGTATTTCTACTTTGTGACTTTTACTGATGATTTAAGTTGGTATGGATATATCTACTTAATGAAGCATAAGTCAGAAACCTTTGAAAAGTTTAAAGAATTTCAGAATGAGGTAGAAAATCATCATGACAAAATGATTAAGTTTCTACGGTCTGATCGCGGAGGCGAGTATCTTAGTCATGAGTTTGGCCAACATCTAAGTGACCGTGGAATCGTTTCACAACTTACGCCTCCCGGAACTCCAGAGAAACGGAGTATCGGAATGACGTAATCGAACCTTGTTGGACATGGTAAGGTCGATGATGTCTCTTACAAATCTTCTGATATCTTTTTGGGGTCACGCACTACTTATTGCTGCTCACACACTAAACAAAGCACAGTCTAAATCTGTTGAGACGACACCACATGAGATGTGGCACGGGAAGAAACCCGACCTGTCGTTTTTCAAAATGTGGGGTTGTGAAGCTTATGTAAAGCATTTACAGCCAAGCAAACTTGATCCCAGATCAGACAAATGTTACTTTGTAGGTTATCCCAAGGAGACAGTTGGGTATTCTTTTTACCACGCCTCCAAGAACAAAGTGTTTGTTGCAAAACATGGAGACTTTCTTGAGAAAGAGTTTCTCACTAAAGAAGTGAGTGGGAGGACAGTACAACTTAATGAGATTAGTGAATCTTCGGCAACCGTTGATATGGCTAAGGAACCGGAAGAAATTCCGCTAATTATCCCTACAACCGATCCGGAAGTTGTCGCATGTAATGCGGAGACTTCAGACAATGTTGTAACTGAACCGTGCAGATCAGGTAGGGCTATCCAGCCACCTGAGTGGTTTCATAATGAAATCTTCATTCTTGAAGACGATGAACCTGCGCACTACAAGGAAGCGATGGCGGGGCCCAGCTCAAAAGAATGGCACAAAGCCATGAGATCTGAAATGGAATCCATGTACGAAAACCAAGTTTGGAACTTGGAGGAACTTCTAGAAGGCATAAAGCCGATTGGTTGTAAATGGATTTTCAAAAGAAAGACGGACGCGGATGGTAACATTACTATCCACAAAGCTAGACTTGTCGCGAAAGGGTTCACGCAAGTTCCAGGAGTGGACTACGACGAGACTTTCTCGCCCGTAGCTATGCTTAGGTTTGTTCGGATATTGCTAGCAATTGCTGCTTGTTTCAACTATGAAATATGGTAGATGGATGTCAAAACGGCTTTCCTAAATGGAAACCTCAAAGAGGATGTATACATGATACAGCCAGAAGGTTTTGTCATTCATGAGGATGCTGGAAAGGTATGCAAACTTCAGAAAGCCATTTATGGTCTGAAGCAAGCATCAAGGAGCTGGAACATTCGTTTTGATGAAGTGGTCAAAGAGTTTGGTTTCATCAGGAATGACGAAGAATCTTGTGTTTAGAAGAAGTTTAGTGGGAGCGCAAAAGCATTTCTAATCTTGTATGTGGATGACATATTGTTGATTGGAAATGACGTGAATTTTCTTAGCGAAATAAAAGACTCATTGAAAAAGAGGTTTTCAATGAAAGACTTAGGCGAAGTGGCATATGTATTGGGCATTAGAATCTATAGAGATAGATCAAAACGCCTGATAGCGCTTAGCCAAAGCACGTACATTGACAAGGTGTTGAAAAGGTTCAACATGGAGAACTCCAAGGAGGGCCTTCTCCCCATGTCACCTGGCACAGTGCTTTGCAAGAATCAGTGTCCTCGGACTCTCAATGAGCGAGTGCAAATGAATGATGTTCCATATGCCTCGGCAGTTGGTTCTATTATGTATGACATGCTATGTACAAGACCGGATGTTTCCTATGCGCTAAGTGTTAGCAGTCGGTACCAAAGTGATCCAGGATTGGAACACTGGGCCGCAGTCAAGGGTATTCTTAAGTACCTCAAAAGGACCAAGGATTTACTCCTTGTGTACAGAGGTGATGAAGAGCTCATTGTAAGTGGTTACACTGATGCAGGCTTCATGACTGACCCAGATGACTTCAAATCTCATTCAGGCTATGTTTTCATACTGAACGGTGGCGAAGTAGATTGGAAAAGTTCCAAACAAAAGACTGTGGTGGATTCTACGACGAAGGCGGAATATGTTGCTGCTTCAGAAGCCTCCAAGGAGGCGGTATGGATCAAGCAATTTCTTGAAGACCTTGGTGTGGTTCCTAGTGCCCAGGACCTGGTGGAGATCTATTGTGATAATAGTGGTGCCGTGGCTCAGGCAAGGGAGCCAAGTTCGCACCATAAGACAAGACATATTCAACGCAAATATAAACTCATTCGACATCATGTCGAAGAGGGTTTAGTGAAAGTACGCAAAGTTCACACGGATCTGAATGTGTCAGACCCGATGACAAAGCCTCTACCACGAGCAAAGCCTGAGCAACACCGGATAGCCATTGGTCTTAGGGAAGCCATATAACTGGATTATGACTCTAGTGGAAGTGGGAGTCTGTAGGAGATATGCCCTAGAGGCAGTAATATTAGTTATTTTGTATCTCCTGGTTTGTAATGAAGGTTTATGTTCCATGCTATAACTGCAATTATTCTCGAGTCTGCAAATAAAACGAGGCTTGGAGGGAAACTCATGTGCACGTGTGGGATAATAAACGGTAAAATTTATTCCTAGTCAAGCCTCTATGACTGGCTCAAGTATTGCATGATGATCGTGTTTTCCTGATCATGGGCATGACTATGCCGGCAATTTTGAGGGCACAATTATTAGTAGAACACTTGTGTTGAACTGACCCAATTTGATGTTATGCTATGAGATACATTCGTCACAACTTAATGGTTAGTAACACAGAGAAGTCAATGTTTGCATAATTCCTTAGACCATGAGAGTATCGAGTTCCTTCATACTTGCTTCGTGAACTTTGGGGGTATGTTAAACGTCATCCGTAACTGGGTGGCTATTACGGCGGCTTACGGGTTCACGGAAAAGTATGGGAAGTAATGAGATAGCTCAAGATTGGGATTTGCTCCTCCGATGATGGAGAGATATACTCGGGCCCTCTTGGTGTAACGGTATCCATCATCGTCTGGCCAGACACATTGTGATTTGATCACTGGGATGCCGGAACACGGAAACGAGAAAATAGAACAAAACCGGTAACGAGGTAACTTGCATGGTGGACAAATTGTTGATCCACAGGAATGCAATAAATCTCACCTCAGGTGTTTGTGACATACCGCGAAGCAACAGGAATAGCTCAAGGCAACTGGAGGTTCACTCAAATATTCATTCGTGTGGGTATAGGGGTCAATACGGGTGTCCATGGCTCCGATGTTGATCATTGATCGGAAGAGGTTCCAGGTCATGTCTATACTTCACCGAACCTATAGGGTCACACGCTTAAGGGTCATCTATCTGCTGAATACTAGACAGGGAGTCTGAGAGAAAATCACCGAAAAAGTTTCGGACACCGGAAAAGTTTCGGACAGCGGAATCGTACCGCAGAGATAGGTCATCGGATGAGTTTCAATGATATCGAAAAGTTGTTTCGGGATATACCATTAAGTCAAATTGGTTTCGGCAAATGCCTGATAATTCTTGGAGGGTGCCAGAATCATTCTAGAAGCTTTTTGGAATTTTTTGAGATAAAAACCGGAAATGTTCCGGAGCTGCCGGAGCCACTTCAGATGCGTTTCGCAGATGAAAATCACTAAAACCGGAATTGTTTCAGAACGCATTGAAAATTATTATGGTGGGTACTGGAAATGTTCTAAGTCCACATAAATATTTTCAGTTCGAACGGACACTAAAAAATGTCGTCGTGAATAGTGAAAGTGCTTTTTGGGATATTTTATGGTGAGTCACCTTTTGGGATATTTCCAAAAGGCTTCTAGAAGGGCTTGGGGGCCAAGCATGCTCCTCATGGGGCCCCCCAAGGGGGTTGGCCGGCCACATGTGTGGGGCTCCATGGAGCTCCACTTCTGTCCCCATTATGCCCTTCATGTGTGACATTTACATGGGCATTTTGGGTTTTTGTGAGCCATCCCTACCCCTTGGCTTTCCTATAAATAGAGGAGGAGTGGGCAGCCCAAAGCTCATCCCCCTGCTCTCATACACATGCCATGCATTATCTAGCTTCTTCTCTCCCTCCCACGAAAAGAGTTTCATAGAGCCGTAAGGCTGTCTGGGTTCCGGCAGGAACTAGTTCTGGACGGCGAAGCCCTGCCGGATAGCTGACACCGTATGTGTGCAACCCCGTAGAGAGGTCATAGTTTCGGTCTTTTTCCCGAGGGGCTGTTCGAGTGTCCTCCCAAAGGGTTGTCCGAGTCTCCATTCGAGTTTCGAGGGTCCTCCCGAAGGGCTGTCCGCGACATCGTCCGGGGGACTGTCCGACCGCCTCCCGAAGGGCTGTCCGGCGAGGGAGTACATCCTCACGGTTGGGAGGTTGTAAATCCTAGCTGCGGGGATCTGCACCAACGATCTCCACCGACTCTTCTTCCGCTGCGCTTCGAGTCGGTACGGAACAGATCAAACCTTGTATGCAGTCTCCATAGTGGTCCTGGGCGTGCTTGCTATACCGAAAATTTTCATTTTCTGTCGCGTTACCCTACAGCAATCGCCTCCGGATCCCACTGGTAATCAGACTGTCGTGGAGGCTCAAATTGTGGTTCCGGCTCTGGCTCTGCAGCTGATATAGGGTTCCAGTAGGAGTGAATGGCCTCCAACGGAACAAGGTACTTGCCTGCAGATAAATCAAACAAGGAAGGAACAGGCAGGGTAATAGTCTCAGGATGATGTTTATCAAAGAAAAATTTGTATTTAAGCTCATTTTCCCTATTCTTAACAATAAAATCATGTGCTACCATACTCTTATAATCTAAATAAACTGTAGGCAGCAATTTTCTTCATTTTCATAGTGCCTAATAGGTATGTTATAGTATGCAGCAAGGCGTGAAGCATAGACACCTCCAAAGATGGGGCCCTTTGTACGGTTCAGACTTAACCGTTTGGCAATAATACCGCCCATACTAACAGAGTCGTCACGGAATAAACCATGGAACAAAATAATAATATCAGGAACGCTAAGGTTTCCACAGTTCCCGCGACCAATTAAGCAACGACTAGCAAATATTGCAAAGTAGCGTAAAACAGGAAAATGTATGCTAGTGATTCTTGCATTGAAAACTTTCCTAGTTTCCCCTACAGTAATAGTGTCAATAAACCCGTCCACATCTCTATGATGTGGTTCCTCTAAGCTACCCTCGAAAGGTATTTTGCAAACCCTGCAAAATTCATATAGTGACATCTTCTTAACCACATCATATAAATGAAACTCTACTAACGGAGGTGATTCCCTAGGATAATAGTAGAAGTTTTGCACAAAAGTATTGGTGAGTAAGAGATATTGTTCGCGTTGGTTGCGGAGGAAGTCGGTGAGGCCTGCATTCTTAGCCAATTCATAAAAATCATCATAAATCCCAGCTGCTCTCAAGAAATCATCAGAAGGCCATTCACACGGCCGAACCTCCACGGTACGAGGCAAATTATAGTTGGGCCTCTCTGCTTCTTCATTTTGCTTTTGGTTCGAGCTTCGGCTCGATGAGCCCCTAAAAAATCTCTTCATTATTCTCTGAAAAGTTCTAAAATTTTTAGTAACTTCAAACAAAAGTAAACCAAACTCAACAAAATTGATAGCAACTACTCCTACAAGTGCCTAGAGCATATATCCTGCATTAGAACTACTTGGAACCATATAAATTTGACATGCAAGCTCAAGAACATGGTAACCTAGGCAGCACAAATTTGCAATGAATAAAGCACTAGAACAAAAACTAATTGGACCAATGGAGGAGTCACATATAAAGGAACAATCCCCCAAAGCAGTTTTGTGAGAGATGCTTTGAGCAAGGAGATCTAAAATCGCAGCAAAATGAGCTAGAAACCATGCTTGAGCTGGATGGTGATTTTTTGGGAGGAAGAAGAAGTGTGTGGGTGTAGGAATAAGTAGAGGGGAGCCACCATGGGCACACGAGGCAGGGGCGCCCCTAGGGGGTGGGTGTGCCGTGGACCCTCGTGGCCAGGTGCTTGCTCCCCCTGCTGTGTTCACTGTGCCAGATATTCTCAAATATTCCAGAAAAAATCATATTAAATTGGCAGGGAATTTGGAGAACTTTTATTTTTGGGGTATTTTTATATTGCATGGATAATTCAGAAAATTGACAGAAAATACTATTTTTACTTTATTTAATATAAACAACAGAAAGTAAAAAGTGGGTACAGAAGGTTGTGCTTTCTAACTTCATCCATCTCATGCTCATCAAAAAGAATCCACAAACAAGGTTGATCAAGTCTTGTTAACAAACTCATTTCAAGTAACATGAAATAGAAGAAATTTCGGATGACACTACATTACCTCAACGGGGATATGCACATCCCCAATAATAAGAATATCATATTTCTTCTTGACAGTAGGAAGAGGAAATTCAAAACTCCAAAAATAATCGATGGAATTTTTTCAATAGAATTGATACTATGGACTTGAGGTTGTTTCCTCGGGAAGTGTACCGTATGCTCATTACCACTAACATGAAAAGTGACATTGCCTTTGTTGCAATCAATAATAGCCCCTGTAGTATTCAAAAAAGGTCTTCCAAGAATAATAGACATACTATCGTCCTCGGGAATATCAAGAATAACAAAGTCCGTTAAAATAGTAACGTTTGCAACCACAACAGGCACATCCTCACAAATACCGACATGTATAGCAGTTGATTTATCAGCCATTTGCAAGGATATTTCAGTAGGTGCTAACTTATTCAAATCAAGCCTACGATATAAAGAGAGAGGCATAATACTAACACCGGATCCAAGAACACATAAAGCAGTTCTAACATAGTTTCTTTTAATGGAGCATGGTATAGTTGGTACTCCTGGATCTCCTAGCTTCTTAGGTATTCCACCCTTAAAAGTATAATTAGCAAGCATGGTGGAAATTTCAGCTTCCGGTATCTTTCTTTTATTAGTAACAATATCTTTCATGTACTTAGCATAAGGATTCAGTTTAAGCATATCAGTCAAACGCATACGTAAAAAGATAGGTCTAATAGGTCAGAAACTGGCACTGGGCCTCCGGTTAATAGGTTAGTCCCAAAAATAATATAAAAGAGCATATTAAAGCCCATTAAACATCAAAAACAGATAATATAATAGCATGGATCAATAAAAAATTATAGATACGTTGGAGACGTATCAAGCATCCCCAAGCTTAATTCCTGCTCGTCCTCGAGTAGGTAAATGATAAAAATAGAATTTTTGATGTGGAATGCTACCTAACATAATTGTCAATGTAATTTTCTTTGTTGTGGCATGAATGTTCATATCCGAAAGATTCAAAACAAAAGATTAATATTTACATAAAAATAATAATACTTCAAGCATACTAATAAAGCAATCATGTCATCTCAAAATAACATGGCTAAAGAAAGCTATCCCTACAAAATCATATAGTCTGGATATGTTCTATCTTCATCACACAAAATATTTAAATCATGCACAGCCCCGATGACAAGCCAAGCAATTGTTTCATACTTTTAATTTCTCAAACTATTTCGATCTTCACGCAATACATGAGCATGAGCCATGGACATAACACTATAGGTGGAATAGAACAGTGGTTGTGGAGAAGACAAAAAGGAGAAGATAGTCTCACATCAACTAGGCATATCGATGGCTATGGAGATGCCCATCAATAGATATCAATGTGAGTGAGTAGGGATTACCATGCAACAGATGCACTAGAGCTATAAGTGTATGAAAGCTCAAAAAGAAACTAAGTGGGTGTGCATCCAACTCGCTTGCTCACGAAGACCTAGGGCATTTTGAGGAAGCCCATCATTGGAATATACAAGCAAAGTTCTATAATGAAAGATTCCCACTAGTATATGAAAGTGACAACATATGAGACTCTCTATCATGAAGATCATGGTGCTACTTTGAAGCACAAGTGTGGAAAAAGGATAGTAGCATTGTCCCTTCTCTCTTTTTCTCTCATTTTTTATTTGGGCCTTTCTCTTTTTTATGGCATCTTTTTTTTTCTCCCCCCTTTTTTTCATCTAGAGTCTCATCCCGAATTGTGGGGGAATCATAGTCTCCATCATCCTTTCCTTGCATGGGACAATGCTCTAATAATGATGACCATCACACTTTTATTTACTTACAACTCAAGAATTACCACTCGATACTTAGAACAAAATATTACTCTATGTGAATGCCTCTGGCGGTGTACCGGGATGTGCAATGAATCAAGAGTGACATGTATGAAAGAATTATGAAGGTGGCTTTGCCACAAATACGATGTCAACTACATGATCATGCAAAGCAATATGACAATGATGAAGTGTGGCATAATAAACGGAACGATGGAAAGTTGCATGGAAATATATCTCGTAATGGCTATGGAAATGCCATAATAGGTAGGTATGGTGGCTGTTTTGAGGAAGGTAATGGTGGGTTTATGGTACCGGCGAAAGTTGCGCAGTACTAGACAGGCTAGCAACGGTGGAAGGGTGAGAGTGCGTATAATCCATGGACTCAACATTAGTCATAAAGAACTCACATACTTATTGCAAAAATCTATTAGTTACCGAAACAAAGTACTACACGCATGCTCCTAGGGGGGTAGATTGGTTGGAAAAGACCATCGCTCGTCCCCGACCGCCACTCATAAGGAAGACAATCAAAAAATAAATCATGCTCCGACTTCATCACATAACGGTTCACCATACGTGCATGCTATGGGAATCACAAACTTTAACACAAGTATCTCTCAAATTCACAACTACTCAACTAGCATGACTCTAATATCACCATCTTCATATATCAAAACAATCATAAGGACTCAGACTTCTCATAGTGTGTCTCCCAAAAGGTGTGTACAGCAAGGATGATTGTGGTAAACTAAAAAGCAAAGACTCAAATCATACAAGACACTCCAAGCAAAACACATATCATGTGGTGAATAAAAATATAGCCTCAAGTAAAGTTACCAATAGACGAAGACGAAAGAGGGGATGCCTCCCGGGGCATCCCCAAGCTTAGGCTTTTGGTTGTCCTGGAATTTTACCTTGGGGTGCCTTGGGCATCCCCAATATTAGGCTCTTTCCACTCCTTATTCCAAAATACATCAAATCTTTACCCAAAAAACTTGAAAACTTCACAACACAAAACTTCAACAGAAAATCTCATGAGCTCCGTTAGTATAAGAAAATAAACCACCATTTTAAGGTACTATAATGAACTCATTATTTATTTATATTGGTGTTGAACATACTGTATTCCAACTTCTCTATGGTTTATACCCCCCAGATTCATCAAAATAAGCAAACAACACACGAAAAATAGAATCTGTCAAAAACAGAACAGTCCGTAGCAATCTAGAGATTTTGAATACTTCTGTAGCTCCAAAAATTCTGAAAAATTAGGATGACCAGGATAAAAAGTATATTCATCTACTTCAGTTGGAATTGATATTTTATCGCTCTCTAGTAAAAATTGATAATTATTTTCATGAGCGCATACTTTCTGTTTTTATCAGCAAGATCAAACAACAATCACCCAAGAAGATCCTAAAGGCTTTACTTGGCACAAACATTAACTAAAACATAAAAAACACAATAATAACAGAAGCTAGATGAATTATTTATTACTAAACAGGAACAAAAATCAAAAAACAAAAATAGAATTGGGTTGCCTCCCAACAAGCGCTATCGTTTAACGCCCCTAGCTAGGCATAAAAACAATAATAGATCTAGGTATTGCCATCTTTGGTATTGGGGAAGAAAAGAGAAAATTTCTTATCTATAGCATTTATCTTTCTGTTTTGTGAGAGCACATGGCCATTGATAGTGGAAGAAAGATTAAGAACATTGCAAAAATTTACATCTAAACTTGCATTCATCTCTTTAATTATTTCGTTCTGATAGAAACTCATAATGGCGGTAGATTCAACATCCTTTTCCTTGGGGTGCCCAAATATGGTTTCATGTTCTCATAAGTATCAATGTCATCCCCTCCAAGAAAACCGCTTTCAAAAATAGAATCCAAAACTTTCTTAAAAGAAGGGGGGGGGCAAAATAAAAGCTCTTTAAGTAAACCTCAATTTGATATTGGGGCACATAGCTGGCTCGAGTCCTCAGCAGCCGATCCCAATCGTCCTTCAAAGATTCATCAAGCAAATATGAAAAATTTCCGGATCATCTTCATCAAGATTGAAATCCTCCTCAACTATCCCAGTAAGTTTTTCCATAGCATCATTATTTATTAGCTTGGAAAGGATAGATGGGTTATCCAAGATACTTGATCCAGAGAGAAAACCTGAAGTTCCTCTAGATTCGGCCATGGAGAAAGAGACGAATAAAAAGGAAAGCAAGGGCGAAGCAAAGGCAAAGGTTTGCAAAAATCGTTTTAGAAGTGGGGGAGAGGAAAACGAGGGGCGAATGGCAAATAATGTAATGCGAGGGAGAAGAGTTTATGATGGGTACTTGGTATGTCTTGACTTGGCATAGATCTCCTCGGCAATGGTGCCAGAAATCCTTCCTGCTACCTCTTGAGCATGTGTTGGTTTTCCCTTGAAGAGGAAAGGGTGATGCAACAAAGTAGCGTAAGTATTTCCCTCAGTTTTGAGAACCAAGGTATCAATCCAGTAGGAGACAACGCACAAGTCACCTAGTACCTGCACAAACAATCAAGAACCTTGCAGCCAACGTGATAAAGGGGTTGTCAATCCCTTCACGGTCACTCGCAAAAGTGAGATCTAATAAAGGTAGTAAAGTAAATTTCTGGTATTTTTGATGTATAGATTGGAAAGTAAAGATTGCAAAATAGTAATAGTGATGCAATGTAAATAAAAGAGATGCAATATAATAAGAAAGAGACCCGGGGGCCATAGGTTTCACTAGTGGCTTCTCTCAAGATAGCATGTATTACGGTGGGTGAACGAATTACTGCCGAGCAATTGATAGAAAAGTGCATAGTTATGAAGATATCTAAGGCAATGATCATGAATATAGGCATCATGTCCGTGTCAAGTAGATCATGCATCTAGAGTATTAAGTTCATAAGAACATAGTAACACATTAAGCAAGAGGACATGATGTAGAGGGATAAACTCAAGCAATATGATATAAACCCCATCTTTTTATCCTCGATGACAACAATACAATACATGCCTTGCTTTCCCTACTGTCACTAGGAAAGGACACCACAAGATTGAACCCAAAGCTAAGCACTTCTCCCATTGCAAGACAGATCAATCTACTAGGCCAAACTAAACCGATAATTCGAAGAGACTTGCAAAGATATCAAATCACGCATATAAGAATTCAGAGAAGAACCAAATAATATTCATAGATAATCTTGTTCATAAACCCACAATTCATCGGAACTCGGCAAACACACCGCAAAAGAGTATTACATCGAATAGATCTCCAAGAACATCGAGGAGAACTTTGTATTGAGAATCAAAGAGAGAGAAGAAGCCATCTAGCTAATAACTATGTACCCGAAGGTCTGTGGTAAACTACTCACGCTTCATCAGAGAGGCAATGGTGTTGATGTAGAAGCCCACTGTGATCTATTCCCCCTCCGGTAGATCAACGAAAAAGGCCCCAAGATGGGATCTCACGGGTACAAAAGGTTGTGGCAGCGGAAAAGTGGCTTCGTGGCTCTGTACGATGTTTCTAGGGTATAAGAGTATATATAGGCGAAAGAAGTACGTCGGTGGATCTACGAGGGGCCCACGAGGGTGGAGGGTGCGCCTACCCCCCTGGGTGCACCCTCCTGCCTCGTGGCCGCCTCGTGGAGTTCCAGACTTCGACTCCAAGTCTTTTGGATTGCTTTCGGTCCAAGAAAGATCATCGCGAAGGTTTCATCCCATTTGGACTCCATTTGGTATTCCTTTTCTGCGAAACTCTAAAATAGGCAAAAAAATAGAAACTGGCACTGGGCCTCCGGTTAATAGGCTAGTCCTAAAAATAATATAAAAGAGCATATTAAAGCCCATTAAACATCCAAAACAGATAATATAATAGCATGGAACAATAAAAAATTATAGATACATTGGAGACATATCATTTTGTCATGTCGGATTGAATATTCAGATTTGAGAACACATGATGTATGTCTTGCGGTATGAATACTTGAGGTGACATTGGGGTATCTTATTGATTCACTTGATATATGTAATGGCACTCAAGTTGCGGATTCCCGCGGTTATATTGGGGTAATCTTTGCATATGGGTTGATGCCCGTTTTTATTATCCTTTCTCCTAGAAACTTTGGGGTCTCCTTGTAGTTCTTTGTGTGGATTGAGTATTATGAATATGAATTTGCTTTGGTGTTATTCTAGTACGAACTCTAGGATAGATCGAACGGAAACAATAGCTTTGTGTTATTTTAGTACAAACTCTTGAATAGATTGAACGGAAAGAATAGCTTTGAGGTGGTTTCTTACCCTACAAACAATTTCTATCTTTTTTTCTCCGCTAATAGGAACTCGGGAGTGATTCTTTATTGTACTTTGAGGGATAATCATATGATCCAACTATGTTAGCATTGTTGGTAGATTGCACTAGTGAAAGTACGGACCCTAGGCCTTGTTCTTAAGCATTGCAATACCGTTTTTTTGCCCGTTTACTATTTTCTACCTTGCTGTTTTTATTTATTCAGATTATAGAAATATATTTCTACCATCCATATTACACTTTTATCACCATCTCTTCGCCGAACTAATGCACCTATACAATTTGCCATTGTATTGGGTGTGTTGGGGACACAAGAGATTTCTTGTATTTGGTTGTAGGGTCGTTTGGGAGAGACCATATTCATCCTACACCTCTCACGGATTGATAAACCTTAGGTCATCCACTTGAGGGAAAATTGCTATTGTCCTACAAAACTCCGCGCTTGGAGGCCCAACACGTGTCTACAAGAATAAAGTTGTGTAGTAGACATCAAGCTCTTTTCTGGTGCCGTTGCCAAGGAGGTGAGTGCATGAAGGTATATCTTTAGATCTTGCAATCGGATCTTTTAGTTTCTTGTTTATCACTAGTTTGGTTTATAAAAGAAAATTACAAAAAAATAGAATTGAGGTTGCATCATATTATTGACAATCATTATAATATCTTTCTTGAAAATGATGGATCGGAAAACTATGCTCAATTGTTAGAAGAAGAAGAAGTCAATAAAATGTTTGGCACATAATATTTGAATGATGAGCATGATTGCAATGTTGTTGGTATGAACTCTTTGAGTATCCATGATGCTAACAATATGAAAAGCCATAAGCTTGGGGATGCTATGTTTGATGAAGATGATAATTTTAGTCCCCCAAGTTTTGATGAGAAAATTTATTATGATGATTGCACACCTCCTATTTATGATGATTATAATGATGAAAGTGGATTCGAAGATGCCATGACTTTATTTAATGATGAATCCACTATTTTGGAAGAGGTTGCAATTGATTATGACAACAAACTTGCTATCTATGATGATTATGGTGATGACATGTATGCTATATTGAATAATGATAACCATGAAACTTGTCTTCATGATTTTAATTTTTAATCCCATGATAGTTATTTTGTTGAGTTTGCTCCCACTACTATTCATGAGAATAAATTTGCTTATGTGGAGAGTAATAAAATTTCTATGCTTGTTAATCATGAAAAGAATGCTTTATGTGATAGTTATATTGTTGAATTAATTCATGATGCTACTGAAAATTATTATGATAGAGGAACAAATGCTTTTACATATTGCAATAATATCAAGTTTCCTCTCTATGTGTTGAAAATCTTGAAGTTATGCTTGTTTTGCCTTCCTATGCTAGTTGATTCTTGTTCCCATAAGTTGTTTGCTCACAAAATTGCCATGCATAGGAAGTGGGTTAGACTTAAATGTGCTAGTCATATGCTTCATTATGCTCTCTATGTGTTTCAATTCTTATCTTTTATGCGAGCATCATTGAAATCATCATGCCTAGCTTAAAAGGCAGAAAAGAAAAGCGCTTGTTGGGAGACAACCCAACACTTTTACCTATTGTTTTGGGTTGTTTACATGATTAGGCTACTGTAGTAATAATTTTTTATTGCTTTTGTTTCAATAAAGTGCCAAGTAAGACATTTGGGATGGCTTATGGTAATAGTTGATTTGATCTTGCTAAAAAATAGAAACTTTTGCGCTCAGGAAAACAAGGAGTTTTGGGCGAGATATCGATATGAGGAGAATAAGGAGTGACAAGAACCTAAGCTTGGGAATGCCCAAGGCACCCCCAAGGAAATATTCAAGGAAGATCCAAGCAACTAAGCTTGGGGATACCCCGGAAGACATCCCCTCTTTCGTCTCCAACATTATCGGTAAGCTCACTTGGAGCTATGTTTTCATTCGTCAAATGATATGTGTTTTGCTTGGAGAATCATTTTATTTTGTTAGGATTTGCTTACTGCTATTTAGAATAATGTTTTGCATCCTTTATTTCAATAAAAGTGGCAATGATAGCCTTTGCCATGCTTATTTTGTAAGTATACTTGTTGCTATTTGAAAACAGAATGTTTACCACTGTTGCAAAAATTCCTTAGAAAAGTCAGTATGTAATAAAATGTTGAAACTTTTCGAAGAATGAGCTTTGATAAATTTTCTGCAGTTTGGTAAATTTTCATAATGTTTGGAGTTGAATAAGTATTGATACTCTTGCATTCTTTACAAATTGTACTGTTTTGGCAGATTGCTGTTATGTTTGCATATGTTTGCTTGTTTAATGATTCTATTTGCAGATAGGAGTATTAAATATGCAGAGGCATTTAGTATGCAACATTGAATAATAATTTTAGTGATTTTATACAGTAGATAATGATAAGGTTTTTGCATTGGTTTATACTAACTTATCTCATGAGTTCTCGTTGAGTTTTATGTGGATGAAGCTTTTGAGATTTAGGAGAACCATGAGATGAGAGGAATTAAGGAGACACAAAACCTCAAGCTTGGGGATGCCCAAGGCATCCCAAGATAATATTGTTGGATTTCGGGTTCTGGCAGACCCTTGAGGTTCGAACACTGGGGTGCGCACGGAGATCTCTCCCCTACCGATCTACGTCTGATCCTCTCGTACGAACTAAGATGGAAATGATGAACAACACAAGAGACGCAAGGTTTATACTGGTTCGGGCCACTGTTGTGGTGTAATACCCTACTTCTGTCTGTGGTGTGGTGGATTGCCTCTGGGGCTGATGATGAATAGTACAAGGGAAGAACAGCCTCGCGAGAGGTGTCCTTGAGCTGGTGCGATGAACTACTAGGGTGAGTTCAGTCGCCTCTCTCTTTCTCTCTGCTGGGGTTCTACCAGATTTCTAGATGTCTCCCTACTCTGTGGTGGCTAGCTCTAGTTATAGAGGCCTTGGGCCTCTCCCCAAATGATTGAGCAGGAAGCACGCCAACAATTGGCCATTTTGAAGGGGAACATCTAGTACAAGCTATCCTGACCAAAGGTGGTCTTCGGTTGCCAAAAGTACTGGTGATGACGCCATCTTGGGCTCCATAGTGACCTCCGTCCTGCCGCTCTGCTGGTCTTGGTCTCGTTGCACAGGAATGGTAACCTTTGCCTGATGCCTTGGCCTGTGCTTGCCCCCTTTGCACCCAAGGGGAAACAAGGACACTGAGCAGGCCAGCGCCCTCCTGGTCTCGATCATCATGGCTTGCGTCACAGGTTCCTCGCGAGGTACCCCCACCTTGATCTCTCCGCCTCCTCGCGAGCCTGCCTGATGAGGCTGCTTCTGAGGAAGCTTCCTGTCGTCCGCCCCGCGAGGCTTGGCCCCTCGCAAGGGTCTTGAGCTTGAGCTGATGAAGATGGGCCGTGCTGGGCCCCCACTTGAACCACGCCGCAGGCCGCAAGCGGGCAAGTCTGGGGACCCTCGTTCCCAGAACACCGACAGTAGCCCCCGGGCCCAAGGTGCACGCGGGCTTGTCTTAGCAGAGAAGCGAAGGGGCAAGCACGAAGCGCCGCGGGCCCTAACAGCCTGCGGCCTTGGGCGCCGCGTGGCGGTTGATTGGACGTGGGCGTCTGCGCTTCCCCACGACGCCTTGGCGACCGCACGACTTGACAGGTCCCTGCATGCAGAGATATGGGTCATGATTACCTGAGGTCATGGTGCTCGGTGGTTGGCCTTCCCTGGCTATAAGTACGGGGCCACGTGAGCTTCCTCAGTTCACTCCTTTCTACTACTCCCTTCTTCTTCTTGGCCACTTGCCGTTCTCATGGCTCCGAAGAGATTCTCGGCCGCAGAGAAGGGAAAGGCCCTCCAGGCGGGGCCTGACTCCCCCCGGCCAAGCGCGGCCGGGGTCGTCCTCGCAAGCATCCCGCGGTCCCCGCAGCGGCTTCCCACGGCCACGGAGGCGGTTCCCTACGCGGTGGTGAGCACTCGGCTGCCGAGGGGAGGCATGTCGTGACCGCACGGCCCCCCAGGCCGCGCTTTCGCTCGGCGGAGGTGCTGCTGGAGTTCGTCGTGTGGTCAGTGAACCCGACCAGCTCCTGGCTCCAGCTCCCCCGCTTCTTCGTAGGTGAGCTTCCGGCCAGCGCCCGGTGCGGCTTCTGGCTCCAAGCGGATGGTTGCTGCAGCAGGGCCTTCTGGGCTTCGCTGGAGGTCTCCCCTTCCGAAAATGGGGCCCTGACTCGCGGCTGGCAAATGTTTGCCCGCGCGCACGGCCTGAGTCGGCGGTGCACCCTGCACTTCAAGTTTGATGGTGATGCCACCCTCTACATGAGGGTTTTTGGGGAAGATGGTCGCCACGCTGGGTGCTGCCTCGAAGATGATGACCGTGGCCGTCTTCCTAGCCCCGACACCAACCAGGATGAAGACAGCACCAGGCGCGTCGGCGGCGGTGCTCGAGGTTCGCCATGTTTCGGCGACTCTCCCTCAGGCAGCAGCTCCTCCAGCGGTGGCCGCGACCAGCCCCTGCACCGTCGCGCCAGCCTGGGCGAGGGCAGCGGGTCCACCCGCCGCCATGCCCTGGTGAAGCGAGAGGAGTCGTCCGCCTGAGCCCCAGGAGCAGCTCGAGCTTTTGCTGTAGGTTGGTGTTGGACAGGTCGTGTCCATTTTGCTTCCCTCCTTTCTTGTGTAAGAAGAAGGTAGTACAGGGCCCCGTGGGGGGCGTGTTAGAACTGTTGCTGTCAAGTGTCGCGTTGCTTTTACCATATCCATGCTATGTTTCCGTGCTGCGTGTCCATGTGCGGGAGTCATTTGAGCTTGGCGGAGCTTGACGCGGCCCTCACCTCTGGAGGCTGAGGCCTCGCCGTGCGCTTCATGCCCTGCAAGGATTAGTTAGAGGGGTAACCTTTGGTCCCGATAGCGGGGGCAATCAGCCTAGGTCCTACGTTTGTATCGCGATGCCCGTGAGGCATGGACTGGGAGGGATGCTCCCGCAGAGGACTCAGACAGGAAAGCTCTAGATGATCGGGGCAGAAGACGCTCGCGAGGGCGCCCGCGAACATCCCTCGCGAGACTTGTGCGAGAGAAAACGAGGCGAGTGAGCGAGAAAGACAAAGAGTCACAAGCCAGGAACGCCAACAACTCCAATAAAACGTCAAACGGGAATAAACAAGCCAACTGCGGAAAGCAAATGGGAAAGCCGCATTTGGCACCTATTCTAGTCTTCGACGTCTTCTCACCAGCGCGGAGCTAAGTGCTGCCACTGGGCGTGGGCGGGAGCCCCCGAGGCCCAAGGGCGGCACTCCGGAGACTCCGGGGCGTGTACAGCCCCACTCATTATTACGTGAGAGTGTCACGGGCGGCGAGCTTCACAGGCGTTTGCCTTCTTCACAGGCACCGGGCCTTTTCCAAAACGCGATAGCTTCACAGGCATTGGCCTTCTTCACAGGCACCGGGCCTTTCCCAAAACACGATACTTCACAGGCATTGGCCTTCTTCATAGGCACCGGGCTTTTCCCAAAACGCGATAGCT